>NC_053125.1:7421613-7626613 GCF_010015445.1 Perca fluviatilis
GCGCCCACACACGCTCCATGCCAGCAGTGCTGATCTGCCTTCCCTCTGCTGCGTAGTAAAGGCTGCCTAAGGAGGCTAGGCTTCTTTAGGTGAGGTGAGAAAGAGTTCTTGTTCCTGTCTGGCGCGCAATCACTACTTGCTCTGCGTGGATGCATAGTTGTTTGTCAATCCTGATTCTCTGAGAGAGCTCTCAACCTTGAATAGAGTGAAAGCACAGAGACTAACAGAGAATCCACACATTAAGAGGTGCTCCCAAAATCCAACGTTAAGACCTACATGCAGAGGGAACACATAAACCGAGTCTACTTGTGAACAGTGCCTTTAGATTTGCAGTTTTAAATCACTTCATAATATTCTTGCATTGTAATTCATGTTGACTCATTATGCAAATCAATTATATAATCTGGAGAGAAACAATCTTTGCTATATTATAAAATTATCAGCATGCAATCTGAATTCCATTATTACTTAAGAATGTCATTAAAACTATTTACAGAAAGCATGACCTGACTGCAAATGAACTGAAATGCTATGCATACAATATTAATTTTAGTAGTACTTCCTTACTCTGTAGTACTGCATATTAACACGTGCTAAAAGAAATGATGATACAATAACCCTGAGACAAGATGATCACATGAAAGTAATTAACTCTCTTAAACACAATGGAAAAATCCACTTTTGAAATTTCCCAAATTGATAGCTAGGATTAGAGGTTGCTCATCTTCATGGATTTGGAGGGCAAAAGACAAAACCGATGACCCTGGCATGAGGACCGAGTTATGTCCCCAATACTTCAGAGAGGACAAGTGAAGGAGGAATTATTTTCAAATGAAACCGCGCCCCAAAGGCAGATTTATAGCTGTACGGAGGATCGGCGTAGCCTAAGTAAGTGGCCTGAGGTTTATACTTGTGCGCTGGGGTCTGCGTCGTTCTACCCTAACTCTTTAAGAGATTAGCATGGCCGGCATGTGTGTGTCCATACACAGTTGTTGTGGTCTGCGTCGTCGCAACGTGTAGTTACATTTTTTGAAAGGTGCACAGCGTAGGTCCGTATCTACACGTACTTACGTATGGCGTGGATTTAACGCAGGACCATAAATTGGGCTTAAGAACTTTGCTTTGCTTAGGGGTACTTTGGCCACTGCACAGCTTTCTTCCTAAAAAAACCTAAGAGCCCTCCAGCTGTTCAGTTTACTTTACAGCAGATGGGTACACCTTGTTGAAATCAACACAAAATCCTGCGTCCCTTCTGATGGCTTCCTTTGAGATAAATACAGAGTTTTGCATTTGAATGCAGCACAGGTCAAACGCATCTTGGCTGGACAAAGCTAAGACACACAATAACTTACTGACTTTTACACATTAATAAATGTGTCAACATCAACGCATTTAACACCTTGTGTGACAATTCAGTTGATACTGACTATTTGCACTGACAGAAGCTGTAGCCCAGAATGCTATTAGGGTAGTATGGTAAAAGAGATTGAGGGCAGGCAAGGAGGTGAGGGACTAAAGAAGAATAAAAAGGGAGGAGAGAAGCCTGGGGCACAGAGAGGAGGTAATGCAGGAAAAGGAGATGTGGATGATTAACGATAGCAGCTTCACTGGATGAAAAAATACAGGCGTTGTCCAGTTTGCGCTGCCGAGGAGACCCAGAGGCAGAGATCTGTGCCGCTGATTTTGACCCTAACGCGAGGTTCAGAGCTCACGGTAAAGCAACAGCCCTTGGGGTCCGTCTTCCTCAGCCGTCATCACTATCATCTTGTCTCTCCTGCTGCAGAGTAACTCACAGAAGAGGACCTTTCATGTAGGGTTGCACGATATTGACTAAATGTGATATTATGAATATTGCGATATCGTTATTCATTTTGATATTTTTTAAACATATGTAAAATTACAAAAGTTATGGCGCATCAAAATAGATTCATAACAAATAAAACAAGTTTTCTTACAACACAAGGTTTATTTCAACTGACATATTGGACTAGTAAAACATGAATAAATAATTAACGACCATGTCTACAGAACAGGACATGTTTTACTGGTTGTAAATTATAAAATCAATAAATAAAGAGCATGTCTACAGAACAGGACATATAAGAAACAAAAAATATAAAAAAATATTGCATACTTATCGCGACACTTATTGCGCATATACGCGATATCGGGATAACGACATTGAGTAGATATATCATGCACCCCTACTTTCAAGAATAGCAGTCAGTGTTACCTAACTAACTTCCAGCTGTCTTTGATAGATCTGTGCAAATCAGCTTTCAATACAAAACACAGTACAACCACTATTCCATTGAAAAGGAATGATCAAGGAGGATATGAGGTGAAGACATCACATTTCAGCATAGTTGCGCTTTGACTTCTTCGTCTTAGCATGTTTGGTTAGAAGATCTGAGTATAAATCCTAAGTGAAGAAGGGAAAAACTATTTCATGGAAGCTTCAGCTTCCTCGGGAATGGCGGTGAGGGAGTTACTCAATCAACTGATCACTGCCTTTGAAGCTGATGGACTCGATTCATTATTTAACAGCATCTTTTAACGAGGTAAAGTGCCTTGACTGGAGGCCACAGAGCTAGGCCATAAAGATATCTATAGCTCGTCTGCCCTAAATAATAATAATGCATTCTAATATTAACAATATGCATTTTTTGAGTGCATAATGCGGCGCCTTTGGACGTCAGGATCAGAGCTTGTACCTGCAAATGTTTCATTAACCGTTGACCTCTGAGCGTGCCAGTTACACAGCAGAGACATTAGCCAAGGGCAACACTGATCTTAAATAAACTGTAGGGACAGTATGTCAGTATATATGTGTCAATGACCGAGTGGGAGCATGTTGCATCTTTTCAATATATATTTACGTTTATGTGTGTTGCCACAGTGTGTGTCATCTTTTCAGAGTGAATGAAAGTATCATTCACCTGAGTAAGATCTGAAGAGGAGAAACTGTAGAGCTGCACAAAGACTTTCTGACCACAGCCTTGTATACAAGATTGTTTCTTTAGGAGGGGTGAGTGGGCAATAATCAGGTAGTGAATACGTACAGCAATAATCCTACGACCTGAAGTCAATAACATTGATAAGTTTGCATGACTCTGTGCGTCCCTTGCTTCCCCAACTGGACTAAACCACACATGCACGTCCCTGACTAACAATAGCACAATATTCAATAATCCTTTTCTCTGTTGCTCCGCCTGACTTATTTCACTATCTGCTGCTTCCCCTTTCTTCTGCAATCTCTCGGTTCCTCATATCTATTCATGTTCTGGTCATATCTAAGACGCATGGGTGGAGGCCATTCCAGAAAATTGATGCCAGACAAAGCAAAGGGAGCATAAGTGAAGAAACAATGTAATTGCCCAACACCAAACTATTTTTGTGTTTGGCTTTAATGGCGCTGGGGCTTCTAAGGAACATAATTAAGGCATTTTCACCTCGTTTTCAGCACATAATTGTAACAGACTGGCACAATACCTGACTGCACAAAAAAAAGATTTGTGGAGGCTGTGGTTTTCTCCGACACTGGGTACACCAGACATCAGGTCTGTGGTTTAATAACTATAACCCAATTACAAATAAGCATGCTACGCTTATTTTTTTGACCTAAAAAGCTGGAAATAGGTATAAACTATTTTAAATAAAGGGCAGTTGAAAAAAAGCTCAATTTAATAAAAAAAACATATGTCCTCAACATACTCTTTTACACATTCTGGACACCTAAAACAAATACTTTTGGAAGCTGAGTGCTAAGGGATGCCAAATACTAAGGACTATAAAAGGTTAGTCCCCATCAACAAATACACACATACACACCCCAGTGTGGCTTCCTCTGTCAAGGCCCAAGCAGAGCTACGTTTGTAGATACTGATCTTAAGTTTCCATTCCAACCCTTGTCCATCCAAGGGTGACCTTTACCTGAAAAAAACAAAAAAACAACACAAAACACACACACACACACACACACACACACACACACACACACACACACACACACACACACACACACACTTGCTCAGACCTCACTGTCATCCTTAAATCTCTTGGATCAGTTCTTTACCTACCAATACCCCTTTTAAGAAGCCAATCAATAAGACAATGCTAATGCTAACACTAGAGGATTTGCTCTACACCAAATCCTGTCCTGCCTAATCCACCTCAATAACAATGAGGTAAAGGCACTGTATGTAGGGACTGCCAGGGGACATCTATTAAAGGGCAGCGGTACCTTCTGTCTCGAACAGTGGTTGTATTTTCCAGCTGCTGATAATCTCCCAGTAATTATGCAATTTCTCACAATACGAGACCACAGTACAAAAGAGAAGTAAACAGGGTACGACAGATATTTGATATGGCTCCTTCCATCACAAAAAAAATGTAAGGCTCCTGGAGCATGCTGAACAGTATGACTTTGAAAGCTGCAGGATAGAGGCTGCAACCAGCATGCAGACTCTCCACCCTAGGAAACCCAGTACAGCGACTGTAGGGAAAGACTGTCCTTGACAAGGTCTACACAAACAGAAGAACTTGCTTCATCAACATCAGTTGCACATGAACACAACAGAGCCACTCTTCATTCATTATAAAAATGGTAACCGCTTAGTGAGATACAGCAACAGGGTCAGGACCTAAAATGTGAGGCTTTCCCCTCTCTCTGTTTTATATTGTTGTAAAATTAAATTCTTCAAATTTTTTTTTACTGTTGGTCAATGAAACAAGCAATTTAATGATTGCGTTGTTTTTAAAACATTATGATATTTAATAGATTAAAAAATGTATCTTAAAAATCATCAGTTGCAGCACTAATTGCAACAATTAAATTAATGTCCAACACTCAACATCTGATTCCAAACATGCATGTCACAAGATCATGTGACCAATGCTGAAGATCAATGGGTCCGAGCGGAAATCGTCAAGCTCATACTTGCAAATTAATTTACTTTCCTCTCACCCAATGCTTTACCGAACACGCTGCCTCCACAGCAGTGAGTTCACGTAATTGAACAGGAGACAGCAAGAAGGTTGAAAGAAAAGATTAGATATAATGAGAGAAGAGTCTGTCTGCACAATTATGGCTTTAATTAAAGCCGGGGAGGGCGCCAGAGGCAGCGAGGCTGCTGGCTAATAAATGTAAAGGTTATCTTCCTGCTGAACAAACAGGCGGAAAAAATTATTTCTGCTTTGGACAAAAGTGACTAGCATATGGCTTGCCTGGCCAGCAAGTGTGTGTACATGATCAAACCTCATGTTAAAAACACCTCAGTGATGCAGCTGGGGAAGTTAAAGCTTTAGTGCGTAACTTTTTGATATTAATGAACGTCCGTTACATTACAACCATTGCCAAATGAGTTGCTACAAAGCTAATTAAGATTATCAGCTCCACACAACTCTCTCTGGATTTCTCACTATGGCTATGTTCAGAAGATTGTGGCGTCCAGCGACTTTCGCGCATAGATACTCAATCTAAAAAGAAGTTATTGTTGTGGAACACGTGTTCGATGCACGCTGCCCCTAGAGTCAATTACCAGCAGAGTGAGCAGACCTCATCCAGTGCCTTTGGATGAGCAAAGTTCCTTGGAGAAAATGGTAAGGATTAAAATTCTTATAAGTCATGTTGACATCTATGACATGTTACTGCCAACTTCGAGAAAAAACATGATAAGGCGACATTGTTTTACAGCGCACCCAGACCAGCTGCCTCCAGCCCCTCCCTTCGTGAAGTCTTGCACTGCGTGCATGACAGCGTCAACAACGTTGCACTTTAGGCTCAGACGCTATCGTTCGTAGTAGCATGCTGCTGGTGTTCTTGCTGTGGGATTAACTGTACTAATAAAACTGTACAAACACCACGGCCACACCGCTGTGAAAGCTCCCCGAACGTCATTTATCAGAGTTCGGTTGTTACCCCTAGCCATGGCAGTGTCCTCCACTCCATATCTTTATAACGGAGCTAACTGGAGCTGACTGGAGCTAACCACTAACCGGAGCTAATCGTTGCTAACAGAGCCTTCAGTTCTCTGTGCCTGTATCCATTAACTGCATTTATGGACTCAAGCACGAATAAAACCCTTCATTTTATTAATTGGCTGGACGAGTTTTAAATTACAACTCTGAGTTGTTTGAATGACAGAAATCTGCTCAGATGAGATCTTAATGAGTGCAACAGGACATGGAGTAACAGTAGGCTATGTTTAGGATCCCCAAAACACAGCTAAAACACTTCAACAAATGAACAATGATCTACAAACAAAGTGAACAAGAATTTACTTTAGACAGCCCTAGTCTTATGTGATTCAACAGGAGTTAGGAGGAAACCGTGTTGAGATTAATAATAACATGTCACTTTCTGTATGGATCATACCATTGTTAAAATTGTTAATTTATTTTATTTATGAAAGTTTGCAGATTTGTGTTCTCAGAAGTTTGATAAATGCTGCTAAGTGCACTAAACTATTTTTTTATTGAAAAGTTTATTTGACAAAGTTGATTTTCTTCTTACCGGTTTTGTTAATTTTATATATTTTTTTATAAATTATTTATACAATATACGTTTTTACATTATTTTTTATTTTAATTTAAGTATACAAGTGCAGATTGGTGACATGTTCAATAAAGGTTTTTGTTGAGAAATGTTGTCTATCTTAAGTAATTATTAGTGTTACATTTTATCTTTCAAATAGAGGTTTAAAAACATGCACATATCAGCCAAAAATAAAATCGGCAGCATTTATCAGCTATCGGCTATCGGCTGACCCTGATTTCTAAAGTTTGGCCAGAGAAAATCCCATATCGGTCGACCTCTAATCCCTACAGCCTTCAAACTGTGTTTAATTAAAACCTCTCAGGCACATTGTCAAAACCAAAAGATACGTGATACAGTGCAAGGCTCTTGTGTTGGGTAACACAATGAAAGATCCAGGAATTGACCGTGCTGTGGGTTTATGCAAAAATCCAGTAGGCTGCTTCTGCCATAGAGGGAGGCAGCAATGGGAGCTTGCCAAGACCTCAAAAGGAGCTCAAGCCACTAGACATACACTCAAAACTCAGTGCCCAAGCAAGATGTGGATCAAAACCATGGCTCAGGCCATTGTGCTGATAAATCAACAGTAAACTGCTACTACATGTTCTCTCCTCTGGTCAGAAGACTAGACACTGCACTCCTACACGGCCCAATATTAACAGCCTGGAGGTAATCAACAAGACACTCAGCACAGCGACAGATCTCACTGATACCCTCTCAGGAGAGCAGTATGTTAATTTCTCTGTGATGTCACTCCACTGAAGCCAGTTCTCCACTTCTTCCAAACATGGGTTGAGGTAGTGCAGGAAGAGGACTTGGATCTCAACTTATTTAGTCAATCTTTAGGCAGTTAGCTGCTAAAATGCTCCTCCTTTTTTAAGGTTTGTTTTCAGTTCAATATGGGAATTTATATGGCATTTTAAAACACATAACATACCTTTCTCTCAGTCACATTTACTTTGCTCTTCTTCCAAGCCTCTCAACCTATCCACCAAGTCCACACAATGTAAGCAGAACCACAATATAATCACACTACACTAACTCTAATTAACTAATTAGCACATTGTCACTTGGAGATAGCAGACGCACAGAAAATGTAAAAAATTACTTCTCAGTAGGCAAATTAAAAATGCATATTCACTGAATTAATGTAATTATATATTTTTTTATTTTGTTTTTCTAGGGCGGACTAGAAACTTTCGGTTGCCTGCTTTCGGCCAGAAGCTGGCGCCAGCACCAGGTCTGATATGGTGAGCATGAGATAACCACTCAGGCCAACCACAACACCAGCTATTACCTCACAAGCTCTAATGACTCCCGACCACCATGTTTCATTTATGACTGCAATGATAAGTGAATAAAGAAAATAGATTCTCTATGTAACATGCTTGACAAGATGAGAAAAAAGGAGGGGAAGACAGACAGAACGTTAAAAGGCCAACATGCACAATCCATATTGACACAGCACTCAAACTCACCCCTCCAACTTAATACATGTGCTTATGCTGCAAAGAGCCTTAAAAGCTCCATCTTAAATCTTTACGACAGGTGCCCTCATAAACTTTGCCACAAATACATTCCTCTGGGGATGCTTGCTGGCGGCTCGGACACCGTCTATATTAAGAGGCGTCCAAAGGCATGAGAAATAGTCCCGGCCCGTTTTATTCACACTCAGTCGCGCACCGGCCTGTTAACCGTCCCTTCTCACTCGGTTCATAACACAACAATAATAACCCACAACTACTACAAAGCAAAAACACCAAAGCTATACATGAACCTAAACGCACACAAAAATTACAAATGTAGCTACACCAATGGCATGCTGGGTAACATACACTGCTAGCCTAGCTAGCAGCATAACAGCTGTTAAGCTGGGAGGCTACGGTCGGTACGCACAAAACCTAGAAGAAAGTTAGCTAGATGAAGAAAGACCGAGATACACCAGAACAACATGTGCTCAAAGAGGAGCCGTCTGTTTTCCCAAGTTTTTCTCTAACAACGGACATAATTAGCCACGTTGTTGCCGTCGCTCGCGTTACCGCGTGCTAACGTTACGCACGTTAAAACCTGTCACTTCAAGCATCAGCGACAACGTTATGACGCAATCCACCTCGGTCCCCTACAGACTGTTGAAAAGCGGGTTCAGAGCAAACTAAACTCGGATTTAAGATGTCTCCCCGGCAAATCCCGCCACCTACTAACATTATCAAACAGCGAAGCAGGCTGACAGCAGCTACGTCAGTCCCCCTACAACCACACTACACAACCAACACCTGTGGCCAAGGTAGTGGTTATACAGTACTAGCTTACAACTATTAGTTTTGAAGGCGATGTAAAAGTTGTTTGTATGTGTAGGCTACATTCATTTGGTTTTTTTACTACTTTGCAGTTTGCACAATACAAATAGTTTAGCTTCTGTAGCTGTGGACCAAGCAAACCCTTAATCAAAGCTTTTAGTAAACATGATACATTAACATGCTTTTGTGATATTCTATGTACCCTGACAGTAGAATAAGCCATTATAAACCTATAAAAGGTGGCCCATTATTGATGGCCCATTATTATTATTTAATTATTTTAAAGTTTGATACATTATATTTTCGATTTGAATGCACAATTGTTTTTAAATAACAAATAAATAAAATTCAATACATTACACTATGTTATAGTCTTAGTTAGGAAAGTAATTTAGTTAGGAAGGTCTGGTGCTTTAGTCTCTTCCACATGGTGGAAGGAAGGATGAAAAATAAACACCGGACCGGTATCACAATAACAAAGCCCTGCACGGTACGGTCGGGACTGAAAAAGTCGGATCGGTGCACCCCTAGTCCAAACCCGTTAACATGAAGGAAGGAGGTGAGAAAGAAACTCTTTGTTTCCTTCCACATTTTCCACAGCAGCACATTGTGAAAGGTAAGAAGAGAAGTAGTGAAGCTGTACTTCACTACTTCTCTTCTTACCTTTCACAATAAAGCCTTAGACACATACACTGCATCACTGCTTACCAGATAGCTTGCATCTCAAAAAAATAACTTACAGCAGCTATCACCAGGTAAATGGCAGACAGTGGAACAACCAGAGTAACTGTGGAAACTCTAGCCAGTAATAGAAAAAGAGCCCTGTTGACAGAGGAGCCAAAGAAGGCGAAGAGGGAGAGTGATTTAAAAAAAAGTAGAAAAAAAAACAAAAAAACATTCTTTATCTAAGCTAGATCAGTAAGTAACCAAATCTGCCTACTTACTCAAAACTACCGTGTTAAAAGTTGTCTGTTCCCACTTTGAAGAGAGTACTTGGATCATTCCTGTCTAGAAATACATTTTAAATATGCACAATAATAGTTATATAGTTAAATACAACACTGGTTGTCTATTGGAAGCCCTAGGCCAGATGAATCCTAATGCAACATTTCACATTAGATTACAGGAAGTGCTACTCTCTTCTTCTTTTCTTCTATTTCCTATTTTAGTCCTTCTTTGTGTATTTTTAATCCTATTTATATTTAATGCGCATTTGTATTATTTGTTGTGCTGCAATGGGCTGCTGTGACAAGTGAATTTCCCCATTGTGGGATCAATAGTCTCTTATCTTAGATCCCACTACGTGTTATTGTTATCCTGATTTTAAGTAGACAATGTTCAAAGTATTACATTTTGGCTCAAGAACATGTCAAGCCTTCAAAACTGAATTTACATAGCACACTGGCATGCAGTGCAAGCCATGTGTCGCTCAAATCCTCAAAAATATCTGTATCGGCTTCAAAAACCCATGTCGGTCGGACTTTAATGAACCCATACAAATCTATATGATTGGGCGCATTGAGGGGACATTATGTAAATAAGTCAATCATTACATGGTTGGTCTCCACAGCTTGTAGTACACTAAGTAGATGCGACCTCGAGTCACCTTTGTTTGCCCCCTGCCAGCAATTTGCAAGTATGAGAGGAAGAGTCCAGCCAAGCGTGTCGCAGAGTCAGGGCGAATGCCATCCACCCGCACATAAATAAACTCATTAATAAAGTGGCTTCCATGTTGTCTCACATTGCATCAAAATGCAAAGTGCTGATTCGGATGTACCCTTGAGGGCACGCTCCATATTCCACTTAATTATTGCCTTAAAGTTTAGTGCCCTCTCTTACCCCATTCCTCCCCCTTGCTCTGTCTTTCCCTCCCCACCCTCTACATAGCACATTCACCCTGACCCATTTCTTTTTCCGTTTCCCCATGGCCTCTTATTTATTTATTAAAACAATAGCAAAGAGACAGAGATATTCTAATGGGTTGACTAGGAACTTCTTTAATGTCAAGACTACAATGAAAGTACATAGAGAGAGGTGACAGGTGTCCCTGTGCTGCAATACAAATCACAGCATAATCCTGTAATCCCTCACCAAAAGATGACAAGGTTAGGCAATAGAGAGGCCTTATAGTTCACAAGCCTTTTCATTCCAAATAAAACCAAGTAGTAATTCTCGACAGACATCTGTGTCCTATAATGATCTTGCATCGTCACCATTATGAATGCTTAATTTCTCTCAGTCTCATCACTCTGGCCTTCCGGTTTATTGTCATATTCACGGATTACCTTTTTAGTGTACAATTACGTTCCAATGCAGTTTATCAAGTTCATTTAGCACATTACTTTCTCTAACCAGAAGCAAAGAAAGAGACATCATGGTTTTTATATACATTATTAACCATTGGGGGTAAGGAGAGATGTAGAGGCAGCAATGAATAGAAAGTGAGACATGTCTGGTTCCGGTAAAAGAAGTGTTTTATGATTGAGAGGAAGGGGAGCAGAAAGAAAAGCGGAGGCCAGGGTGGAAAGGGTTTGTCTGATGCATAGACTTCCTGTACTTCAATACTATTTCAGCTTCACCTAACACAATCTCCCCACCCCTCTCATTCCCTTTCAAACAAAAAAAAAAATAGCACAAAAAAAAAAAAAAAGCGTTTTTCAGAATGTGACATTCCTCTGATGCGTTAACATTGTTACCAAGCAAGCACAAACGAGACAGCATCAATCAAACACAAAGTGAAAACCATTACTTTACAGCTTAGCATCATCCCAAGCAATGGCTTTACTAAGTAGATCTTCAAGCATTGCTTTTTAAAAGGGGATTCATCATGATACCCTTCAAATAAATCAGCTGGGAAGCTTTAAACAGTTGTAATCAACTGAACAATCATTGTGAATGTGGCAGGTTAAACAACATTCTTTATGAGAATAAAATCCAATTAGTAGAAAAACAAGGAAGCACAGCACTATGACAAATGTGATAGCCATCAGTGGCAAAAAAAATGCTCAGATTTACATATAAGAGTCAGTGTCAGTGGGGGTTAACAATGTTAACAATGTTAACAATTGGCCACTGTCAGCCCAGCAACCGGCGACTGACGATTTATTTGCCAAGGTAGGTGTGTGTGTGTGTGTGTGTGTGTGTGTGTGTGTGTGTGTGTGTGTGTGTGTGTGTGTGTGTGTGTGTGTGTGTGTGTGTGTGTATTCATTGAATAGAAGTATTCTGCTGCTTGACTGAGCACTCAGTGAATCTCTAAATGTTTATATTTAAGTCGTCTTGGCAACATTTCTTATAGGTCACACAATATTTGGCTATTAAATATGCTAGTAATTAATTAATTTGGCATATTTCCCAATGAACATTTTGGCCATTGCTAATTTTATCTGCTGGACAACTACAGGGGATACCTGCCAAAAGCATATGGCAGCATAACGTAAACCCTGAATACTGAAAATGATGTATTATTATATAGGCTACATTCATTGAAATCCAGATTCCAGAAAATGGATATTCAGTTCACGTAAATTCTGGCTGATTGCCTGAGTGTTTCTAATCAGCCTTGTGTAACAGAACTACTAGAAGATGACTTAATAGTATTCATATACGCTTCCAGCAAGCCCAAACCATATGTTGTTTGAAACTTGGATCTGTGATTAGAATGTAATTTAAGGGTTTGGTTCAATAAAGCATTGGTAGAAAAGCTAAAAATATTTAACACACACACACACACACACACACACACACACACACACACACACACACACACACACACACACACACACACACACAAAACCGACACATCTAACGCCAAGCATCCACCCACCTGCCCACTCATATACATGCAGAACATGCCATTTATGTCACGTGCAACAACACTTCTCAGCATGACTTTGTTTGTGCCAAACACACTACTGTGCTGCATGTGTGTTAAAACCGATAATACAGGACAGGAACCGAAGCCAAACCCAGCAGCTGTTCTCAACTGTTTTGCCTAGGGGCTGATAAGGGGAGGCTCTGAGACCCGTGACCCCAGATGCAGTGTCTCATTCTGGGCAGAGAGAGCATTTCAGGGTTAGCCTCTCTGGTCATGAATTATTCCATGTCCATGCCTCCCTGAGTACCTGTAGTCAGCTCTGTGGAGACAGAGTCAAGGGGCTTTGACTGACAAAGCCTTTGATCCCACAATAGTCACGCACTCTATGATCAGCGTCTCTCCGAAAGAGGGAATACCAGAGCTCTCTTGACACTTTCTCCCAGTGAGCTCTCTCGCATTCACTCCTATCTCTTTCTTTATCCATCTCTCACTCTTTGTCTGAACTCAATCCGTGTTTCCTCAGGTTTTTTCAGTTCCCCACATCACAACACTAGCTTTGTCTTATATTGCCCGTCAATTAAACGGAGGCCTTTGAAATTAGAACTCCGATGCAACAATAAACAAACTACTTAACTGCAGCGTAGACATACTTCGTTACCTTTGTTAGCTTTAATTAACTGTAGCACTGCGCTACATATTGTGGGTCAGAACTGAGTACATAGTGCTGAAATCTGTATCTATATCCGGACATCATGCTCAGAATAATTTGAGGAGTCAAGATGAAGTGGTTACAACAGCAGCTATGTGCCAGCTTTGGCTGTCAGTATAGCCCTAAAAACAGTTGCATTTTGGTCAGTTAATTTCATTATCTAGTCAACTCCACAAAGATAATGGAGGGATTATAATTTTTTTAATTTATTTATATATTCACACACACACACACACACAACAAAGGATCAGAAATGGATTACAATAAATATAATAAATACTGTATAGCTGGTACATCCCTAGTGACAAGCATATCTTCTGTATGGATTCGATAAGGTATGCAGTTGGTATGCACGATGTGAATGCCTGCAAATACACTCTTCACAATCCCACATAATCAGCAATATCCTCTTGATACAAAGGTTGGCCCACCTGCAGGTGTGAGTATGTGGAGAAAACGGTACACAGGAAACTCCTTGGGGAAGAAGAGTAGAAACGCTGCCGAGAATGGGGTGTGGGCGTATTTGGCCCGGTGTCGGCATTTCTCCCCGATAGTATCTGGACAACCGTATCATATTACAGGCTCACAGCCCTTGGTTTTGTTTGTTCTTCACTTGCATGTTAGCCCTTATGCAATACTCAACACAAGTCAGATAATACAGTATATTAGGACCAGGAGAAAATCTCATGTATGAATAATAAATGATGTAAATGATGACATATTGTAAAGTGACTTGGTGTTGGCCTCGTGGGATTTTGTTTAATGCAATTACAGGATATTTGTGCAATAATAGCTAAATGCCTTAAGCCTATGCTTAAAATATAGTTGGGTTTGAGTTTAACTACTGCCATTTATACAATAAATTCAGTGCAATAAAAGTTTAAGCTTAATTGGTCCACACACATTTGATCACAAATGGGTCAGTAACCAGTGTTTTGGCATTGCTGACATAATTCCTTCCAAATGTTTATCCATAAAGTTTCTGAAGATGGTCTTTCAAAGTGAGTACCATCTACTGCAAATTAAAGACCGGCACGGGAGATTTTCATGGAGTTTCAAAAGCCGTAATCTGACCAATTTCAGCAGTCAACCCTGAAAAAGTAAAGGTCTACTTATGCAAGCCCAACAAATATCTGTACACTGTGACATGTTCAGTCTGAGCTATATGGGATAAGAAGGTTTTTTTAGTTAACTCAAGTCAACCAAGCAACTCAGTACTGTAATACATGGGTTTGTAAATCATCCCAGAAGATAAATGCAAAGGAATGTCAGTTATATATGATTTGACAGAGATTCATATGACAGATGTATACTTGCACTATATTGTAGCTGGTAAGCTAGTACTAGGGACATTTTCTCATTATGCTAATAGGTCCCCTATGGCTCCCTCAGGGCCCTAGTGGTGCCCGACTGTGGGAGGCACATTATCACCACCATATATTATATCCCAAAAAAGCTTGAATGTGCCAAAGCTTAATGATGGCCACAGGGCTACATGGCACTGCAAATATGACCTTTATGTAAAGACAGGCCTTCTCAGTAATACTGCAACCTCATATTTTTTCTTACTACACCACAAAGGAAAATGTGCAAAAAATGTACAAAAAATACGGAGTGGTTAGTAAATAGAATCTGCATGGTTCCACACTCATCAAGATATTAAATACATAACACTGTCACCTACCTAGCCTTTGTTCAACTTTATGACATTTTGTGTCTGTCAAACTACTTAAAATGTTGACCTTTCTTTTCAAGTAATCTCCTGTCCACTGTTTATACTTCAGTGTGGCAGATGTGAACATTTGGCAACACTGACAAAAATAAAAGGGGCTAACTTTGCAAAGACTCAATGGTTTCATCCTCACACATCATGTTCATGTCAATCTAAAGTATATTTGGGTTTGAATATCTGACTTTCTAGCTATATCAAAAAAACAAAAATCCATTGGAATTACCCGAATGGCAAAAGTTTCCCAAATGGCATTTTCCTAAATCAACTCTGACATTTAGAATTCACAAATGTCCTGCCCGCCTTAGCAAAAAGTTTCCCAAAAATGAAACCTGGTCCCACCGACCCAGATTTTGCTAACATACAATGTGGGTGAGGATGAAACCTGTCCAGATTATTGCCTACCTTCTGGATTCTTTTTGGAAGAATAAATTAAAGAGGATTTGAGAAGCGACTGGTTTTATACCCTCTGGGAATGTTGTTCGGATTGGAGATGTTTTTGAGGTTTTTTGCACTTAACTTGTCTAAATGGTCAGACTTTTGGCTGACTTCAGCCCAGTTGGGTTAATGTAATCCAACAACTGGTCTATATGGACTCAATTTGGGCATTGTACGGCAATAATTGATATATTTGCACTCATTCCTATATAAGTAATGCTCAATTGTCACAAGGTTTCTGATTTGACAGTAAAAATGAAAATAGTGGCCCAAATGCAGATTTGACACTTTGGCGCGTCTGTCCCCCAAATGGCAGAAAGTTTCTGATGCAATGCAATGTATGAGAACTGTCCACCACTTTGTTACCGCCGTAACTTTCTGCTATGGTGCGATACATCTCCATTCATTTTTCACTGCCAAACGGCACCATTTCCCTTGCCAAATTCAACTGCAAGATAACCTTTAAAAGAGGTTTGTCCGGTTGTGCTCGTGTCCTGTTTGCGGTGGAGTAACAATATTCCACAACATGTTATCTGTGTTTTAGAGTGATTTAGAGAGATTCATGCTAGTTTTAGCTGGTGTACTACCGTAAGTGTTTTTATTATCACTAAACCCCAAACAGACCATTTATACGCGTCAAAGACCACCACCAGAGTGCGTTGAGATCCATCTCAAATAGACAGGCTGAGGCTTTTACTTCGTCATTTTTTAATTAGTGTTTCTGTGCACTTTCTACTTCAAGTAGACTAATCTCCTTAAAGTCAGACAATAAAATCAGCAATTCGTTTTGAATCTGATTTACCTTTACAGTAACGTTTGATTACCAGTTCTGCGGGAATTTATTGAATGTATGCATTTAGATTTTAACACATGCATTAAGGGTTAGTGCTTTTATGCCAAGATGCTGAAGGTTTACAGACTTCTTAACTAGCAAATATAGTATACCAACACTAAATCTAAATAAATCTAATTCTATAAACCATATCATGCACGATAAAGAATTAAACTAAAAATGCACAAATTAATGATTATAATAATCACTTCATATCATCATATTTTACCCATTTTTAATGTTACAATTAACTTCAAGGTGGATGCACTGACAGCATCAAGCTAGTCCTCATATTTTCATTCGCCATACAGACTAAAGACTTGCCACATGAGCTGGAAATGGGCTCAATTTAGCAAATGAGGAAGGGTCAATTACAGTGTAATTCAGCATCCCAGTGGAGTTATGTTTATATTGCCCGTGATAAGTCAAGGATGATGCTGTCCGTTTTTATGACTCCACACCCAGCATCAGCAAAGCAGTAGTAAAACTTGCCCTTCGTTCTGAGTGTGCATGTTTCTGCCCCAAGGGAAAATGGACAAATACAGAAGAGGATGGGTCTCTAAATGCAGAAAAGAAACATGAATAATTAATTCTACTTTAATTTGAGTAAATATTATGTACATGTGTGCATGCATGTGTGTTCATTGATGGTACACAAACAAGAGAATCTCAACCATTTAATTTTTTCATCCATTCCTTCTGCCATTTGCAGTAAGTGAAGCAGCTACGTCAAAGAGAAAGAAAAAGTGAGAATTTGAGACACTTAATAAGGCAGAGAAAGAAAGAGATAACAGGATGGGGGTAGAACATGAGGTAGAGATAGACAGGGCACAGGTTGGTGTGCTGATCCGATGTGTCTGTAGCCCCCTGAGTGAGCTAAGCCAATTAGCTAATAAAGAGGAAGTGGATGAAAACAAGGCAGAGATGGCCTAATCAGGTTGGCCTGAGGTGTGAAGGCTTAAGTAGAAGCGGCTGGAGACCCCGAAATGTGTAGGACAAGGACCTCGCTCACAGTCGGTCGCCCTCAACACTTCTTTCCTGAAACTGTCCCCCATATGGTGTAACAAAGTCTCCGCTTTGTGAAACCCAAAGGAACTTCTGTTTTAATTATTGCTCTGTAATGGTCAATTCCCATTTTTCCGTTTTCTCATTTCACCAGCAAAGCAGATAGGGTAATAGAAATGAGGCCACAGTGATGGGAATGGAAACTAGCCTCAAAACATATGCTGAGACAAGAGATGGAAGGAGAGACCCCACTAAACAGTTGTACATACTTTACTGGCTTTGTGCTCACATGGACTCCCTAGCCTGAAAGGTAGACATTTTCAGATATATCTGCCATTTTCTGACATCATAATGGTGGAATCTTGTATAGATGACCCTATGGATTTCCAGTGTGATCATAAAGCACAACAGATGCGTCTTGGATTAAAATGCAGTAAATTGTGTTGAGAGATGCACTTGATAAGGCTGCCTTGCCGACTGTTATTATGAACCAATTATACATAAACAGAGATGTCAACCAATAAGGAATCGGCCATTATGACTTAAAACTTAAAAATAAATAATTGGTCACCATGTCATGTTGAATCTATGACAGGACCTTGGCTCTGGCAGTGAAAGCATACTATACCTGGGAAAAAAAATAAATCTGCCTTTGTCACAACAGTTGTGCAGAGGCTGTGCGTGCGGTACTTGTGCACTTGTGTGTGCTTTTTGCTGTCGACTGGAGAGAGAGGTGAGGCGACACAGACAACACCTGTCAGGGCTGGTGTGAGGTGGCCAACTGACAGGCTCACAGCCTGTAAAATATGCAAGGTACCAAAACAGTAGGGCAAACCACCAACAGGGACAGACAGACACTATGGCAACTAGATTTATCCAAGCCACAGACATTTGCACAGTCAAAGACAACTACTAAGAGTTATGAAAAAAAATTGTATTGTATATCTATTCAGGCTGTACACACTACGCACAGATAGACAGCAGAGTTTCACTAACTCTTCCATGCATGTATTAGTACACTACTAGAGAGGAGGGAGAATTAGATCTGGCACACAATAAAAAAGAAGGGCATGGCACTTTCAAGTCCCAGACAGGAGAAGGCACTCAGAGATCTGTGGCAACACAATGTATATTTCAGCAGGAGTAAAAACAGAAAAAAAAATAAAAAAGGAACAATTTCAGCTTCTTTGCTAGGAACTCCATTCGGAAGAAATTTGTCTCTGCATGCCACTTCAAAGTAGACCTTAAAAACCAGTCGAGACAACCCCTCTATGCTTGAAATCTGTGAATAATTTGGATTGGATGGAACACGGGACAGCAATAAAAAAAAGAACCGTCCATTTTTTGACTTTGGGATACTGATTGATTTGGCGTAGTCTGGAAAAGAGGCAACCTTTAAAAATTGACACGGGTGTGTCAGTGGCAGACGTTTCATGTATTATTACAAGCGAAATGAATAACTTTTATATTGAGTGTTGGTAATCAGCTATTAAGGGCCCTTAATCTCCACTAAGGCTGAGCAATTTTATCGATTCTGCGATATAAATCGATATTTTTTCCCCCAAGAAAGTATCGATTTTTAAGCCGCGAGTATCGATACATAAGTCCCATTCAAATCCTCCGTGTTTACCCCCGTTCACGTTGCAGGAAGAGCGATTTGGTCAGCCAGCCGCTAGTGTCGCTGTAGAGCAGCCGACGTCAACTGGCGCCGCCAAAGCTTTTAGTCTGGCCCGCAGAATAATCATGAATTCACAAAATGTAAAGAGGAAAAATGTGTTCTGTTATTTATCATTTCAAGCATTTAGAGCAAAACCCAGCCCTGTATTTACATCTCTATTCACATGCCGGGATTCTGTACAGCGATGCCAGGGCTCCACACAGCGAGCGCGACGAGATGTGTGTGCGTTAAAACACACACACAGCTGAGCAGAGATGTGTGTGTGTGTGTTAAAGGTTAAAACATGCAGCACCTGACTGGGAACGATACAGAGTTACCAACGGCCGCTGGGGCAGATGAACTCACGCTGGTCTCTTTTCTGTAAATAGGCTACAATTAAACCTTCGTGAGTAGAAAGTCAATACTTATCATGTAAACATGTAGAAAGCGATATTTCAATCTGCTCAGTCCACCGCGCTGTTTTACGCAAACACAGCTCTACTTTGCAAATAGCGAATTTTTACAAACAAGCTAAAACAAAAGCTGTCGGTTTTTTGTCTAACTGTTTATCTTAGGTTGCCGGGAATCTGGAAAATTTTGACAAATTCTTGTAAACCTCACTGCTGGCTGAACAAACCAAACTCTCCGCTAGAGCGGACAATCTGGAGCTACTTTATATGCACGTGAATGACGCAATCGTTATGTTTGAGTGATGATGATGATGCTGGTTGTATTATTTTGCAACAACATCGTTTCATTGCAAATGAGGTATACATGACGAGTGCATAGCCTGCTTATCAGTCCATTCATCATTAAAGCTGGGCTTTTGGCTTTTCCACGTCAACCTTTCGCTTCAGCGTCTTTGACAGTGACACGTTTACCTGACAACAGCCTCTTTCTGCAAGCATTTTCCACCAATCAGGACGCTGCATACTACAATAATGTTTCCATAATCACAGACTTTAACCATCACTCCTCAGTGAACTGCCTCCTAGTCTGAGATCTTGTTCTAGTTAAAGAGCCAGTTATCATTATGGAGTGTCCATGTTTTATAGGAGTTTGCTCACACTACATGTAAAAAAATAAATAAAAATGTAGTAAGTGAAAATTTCAAACAAGAATAGGCGTATTAGGTATAAATTCATTTTATTTTCTTTATTTGAAAGTCCAGCCGCCAGAGTGCTTAGAAAATTTCTGAAAAAAATATAGTTGATGATCCCAGCTGTAGACTCTCTGTCCAGTCAGAGACATATATTGTGTAATTTATGTTTTCAGTTCAATTAATTAAATCCAAGTAAATGGAACACTCACAAGATGTCACCAAAATCACTCTGTCCCCTTTAAATCTTTCAGAAAATGATGTAAGTGTATTGAATTATATTGAGTCGTATCGAATCGTATCGTTGGTCGAATATCGTGATATATATCGTATTGTGAGCTGAATATCGTGTATCGTATCGTGAGATTAGTGTATCGCTACAGCCCTAATCTCCACCATTATCTTCTCCCTACCATCTCTTAATCTGTCCGGCGTCTTGGGGCAGTGGGGTCTACTTTTCATGAATATTACACAAACTCACTTCACTCTGAAATACCAATAGGATATATATGCACCTTTTATCCCAGGTACTTCACAAAAGACCACACATTTAAAAATCACAGGCCATTAGTAAAATAATATCATGCATCTCCACACTTTAAAAGCAAGCTTTAAGAGAGCAAAGTTGGATTCCCACCAAGGTCTTTAACAGGCAGCTTTAGGCTATCGATTTATGCTACTATGGTGCTTAGAGCAAGAACAGATGAAAAACGTTTGGGATTTTTGTGTGTGTTAGAGCACTGCCTCTCTCCAGAAACTATTATTTATTGAGCATTGTCTGTACTTCAAAGAATAATGGTGCTGACATCACTGTCTCATGTTTTAACACCCACAGTGACCCCTGCATCTATCAGTGGCTGTTTGGAGCCAGCCAGGCAATAAACAATGTCTGGCATGGCCCAATCTGTCGCTAATGGATGAAGCGGAAAGGTTCGCTTGAAATACACTTCTCCGATATTTGTCATTTTAAAATTAGTCTGCACCTATTGGGCTGTTTCTCATCTATTTGACAGTAGTGCCTTTAGTGTGTGTTCTTTTTGTACAGTCAGTGGCCACTATATTACCAAACAGCCCAGCCATAACATCTACCTTTACAAAAGCTCATAATGTCGAGTTTTTTGGTGACATTGTCGGAAATGTGAAAATTCAATTTATTATCGAGGTCAAAAAAGAAGTTCCACTAGACTGCATTGTATTGAGGTGTTTCTAATATTCTGCCCCCTCATGTATGTAAAGTACAACACCACCTCCCTTAGTTTACACAGGTGTCCCTAATAAAAGAGGCCAATGAGTATGCATTTACATACCAGAACTTTTTTTAACCTGTGTGACACTGTTGCTTTTTCCTTCATTCCTTACTTCTCAACATGAGGAAAAACCAACAGGAACTGACTAAATAGTCCTGTGTATTAGGGCTGGGCAATATATTGATATTTTATCAATATCGTGACATGAGACCAGATATCGTCATAGAGTTTGGATATCGTCATATGGCGTAAGTGTTGTCTTTTCCTGGTTATAGAGGCTGCAATCAAGTTAAGTGATTTTATTTTCTGAACTCACAGACTGTTCTAGCGGTTTTATTATTTGCCTTTACCCACTTAGTCATTATAGCCACATTATTGATAATTATTTATCAAAAATCTCATTGTGTAAATAATTTGTGAAAGCACCAATAGTCAACCCAACAATATTGTCGCAATATCGATACGAGGCATTTGGAAAAAATATATTTAATTTTCTTCATAGCGCCCAGCCCTACTGTGTATTGGCAGAAAAGGATATTAATGTATTCAGCCACATTACTCCCCGCATTCAAATATATTTGTCTATTTTTTTTTAATAATACTTTCAGCAGAGTAAGGCCACACCCCATGTGTCTCAGGCATGTGGAAAGAAATGAGAGATGTGAAGTCATGAAGGACCAGTATGTGTATCTATCTTTCGCAGTCCAGTATTCACATCAAACTTTTAAAGTGTTACTATGGAGACTAAATAATAATAATTAGATTAAAGTGTGTTTTTTGTGGCAACCATATGCCAGAAGCATTTCTGACCCTGTCATTGTCAATGCCGGCTGCAGTTTGAAAACTACCTTTTGGTCTTTAACGGTTACTAGAGATAATGCCTTCCTCAAATCTCTTTTCCTTCATGTGAAGAAAACCTCAACTACTATGTGAAAACAAGGACATGAATACCAGCGACACACGCTCAGAGAACTAGAGCTAGTAGTTTTACAATCCGTCTGGTGGAGATAAAGAAAGGATCAAGCATTTTTTTTGTCATGGTCTCACCATAGAGTGTGCCATCAATTGTCACACTCCACTTGGTGTGATAGTGGGAAGGTAAAACTGAATGAAATACTGTATGCTCATAAAGAACCATGAATAATTCAGGAGGCTTTTTTTTTTTTTTTTTCACAAAGTGTTTGTTTTTGTGAGCTGTAAGCATGCATTCTAGGAGATCTCTGAGCTTTATTTAGCTCCCATTCTGTTTCTGCCCTGTTAGGGAACACAAACACCGGTCATCTTTGGCCTTGACTCATAGCCTCATCCCTCATCACCTTATAAATCACACCTAGCTCATGTCAGGGATGCCATTTTAAAAACCTTTGAAGAGACAGTATAACATTGAAAACATTATCATATTACAAAAAATACAACAATATTAGCAAACGTAATAGTTATTCAAGTGCTAATTATTGCATGAAGCACAGTATCCCTAATACTTCCCTTACTCTTTTGATTTGGTGGACTGAAGACTTTTATTAGATAATCACTAACTCAGATTTTGATACAAGAGCTTGCAATTTGTAGCAAGACTTTACATGTACGTAAATAAATGAATTAATACATTTAATGACGTGTTAAGTTTAATTTTGTTATTTCTTGGCATCAACCTTGGTGTAGAGCATATTGATTTACTGTGATTAGTTTATAGCTAACCAACACTGCTACCTCACCTGAGCTAGCTAATGTTACAGTTCAGCCAAGGAGAACTAGCCTGGCTCCGCCCTCCTACGTACTTAAATTTTCATTTTCCTTCAGTACTCCATCTGGGTTTGCGGTATATTCTTGGGTTTTCTCCAGCCAAATGTTTGGCGGTCCAATCAGCGAACAGAGGCTGACAACAATGCCGTTGAGGATGTGCGCTGGAAAGATGCGAGCAAAGCCATTCGGTCCGTTGTGGCAACGCTGCAGAAAATCCAGAAGTTAAAGCCCAAGCAAGGACAATATTTGCAGAGTTGTGTTGTTGGCCATGATGTTGTGGCCCTCCTCCCCACGGGGTTCGGGAAAAGTTAGATTTTCCAGCTCGCTCCGTTAGTGGTGAAGGAGTTGGCTAAGGCTAACGTTAGCGATGCTAATGCTAAATATAAGCAGATAGTTGTCGTCTCCCCTCTTGTTGCACATGCGTTATGGCAGATCCAGAGTGGCTCTGGACAGATCCAATAGTTTTAAACTTCAGAGTACCCGCCTTCAAGGAAGTTAACACTTGTCAATGGAAAGTGGCCAGACTCTCTGGACAAATGAAATGTACGAGAGTCTGGTATGAACAGGCTTAAAAAGGAGAATGCCATTAATGTTTACATCTCGCGCAGTCATGGCACAAGCCTCTCATCCATGCGTACACTTCCTTCTGCGCGGTGATACAGTTGGCAGGTGTAGTTCTAATGAACGTGAAACTGCTCACAACCAGGTGTGTGGATTATCTTGAGTAGCTGGATAATGATTTCTGGAAAGAGACATTGGTGTTGAGTTTTTTTAAATGTATTTTTTTGGCACTTTGAGCAGCCGATTGCCATCTAGTTCCATCATATTGGAGAGAAGGCAGACATCTCTACGACCGAAATCTCCAACACTGGGCAACTCACACTAAAACAATCCAGATTGCTAACTATCATTACAGTAAGAGGAAAAATACGCATTTATTATTTGGGGTGAACTTTCCCTTAAACGTTGGCTGATTCTGAATCAGGACCTCCTGTATTGGAGAAGTTGCTTATGAAAAATAAGGCGTGTCAAAGTTAATAGGCTACTGTCAATTAAATTTTCCAGGTCCACATATTTAATCAATTTAAATTGCATCTATAATATTTGATTATGTGGGCAGGCCAACTTTCATTAAATAGTGTTGCTTATTTAAAAAAAAAAAAAAAACTACATTCCTCTACGTAACCCCAGTCCTTGAGAAGCAATTACCATTTGCTAACCTTGTCGAGAATGTATCTATTCTATAGCATTCTATTTTTCTATTATGTTTTTGCTTTCTGAAGCTTTCCGTTTACTGACTAGTTATACAGATACTAGATACTCTGCAGGTGATCTCTTTTACAATGCAACAAACTAACTTTTGATTCAGCCTTCAATAATACAGTATATATTAGTTATGTGGCCTTTACTGTAAAGCTGCTCATTCATTCATGCAAATCTTTTCTCGCTGGAGGAGAAGGATTAGTAGGGTGGATGAAGTATGATTGTGGGAGCTAGGGGTACTAAAGATGATGTCAGCTTTGTAACCTGAGCCTGTGGCCAAACATTCCCTAAGGAAAGAAGAGATCAATCCAGGGGTCCTATTACCCTGCCTGCATAGGTAATGTCATCAGATAATCCCAACTAGCAGTCTCTGGATGAAAGCAAAAGCCTACAGAGGATCAGAGTGAGAGAGGCAAGGAGAGGAAAGATGAGGAGAGGAGAAAGGAAAGCACTTTTTGGATCTAGTTCACTTTTGAACTGGGTACTGTTGTCAGTAGGAGGAAGGCAAACTTAAGCCATTTCCATGCTGATTACTGAAAGTTCCTTCCTAAAATAAACATCCAGACGCAGTGATCAAAGTCAATACTACCTCTTTTGCCTCAGAGGAAGCACAATGCTATTCTCATCACCTGCCTGCTATGGGTATGTCATCAAAGGGACATAAATGCCTCTGGTCTTGGCAAATAACAGCGTTTCCCATGCATAGGTTGTACTTGGGCGCACCGCCCAGTTAGATTGAGACCCTCCCAGGTAGATAACATCCAAATGACATTTTCTCCGAATCAACAATGTCTTTTTTACAGCGCACAAAGACCAGTGGCCTCCAGCCCCTGCCCCTCGTGAAGTTGAATGAATGCAACAAGGACACGTATAGCAGCCTACAAAACAGTGGGTTTTCCATCCCCAAAACACAGATTAAAACACTTTAAAAAAAACAAACAGTGATCTAATAAAAAAACTTTATAGCCTTAGACTTAAATGATTTAACAGGAATTAGGAGAAGACAGTGTTAAGATTTTTAATAACATGTAACTGTCTGTATGGATTAGAGCTGTCAGTCTTCCTCTATAATACCATTTGAATTCCATTTGTTATTTTTTATAATATTTGAATATTTAATGCTCACATGCAGCATCACATGTATCTACTACACTACTCAGGCTTATGCATTGTCAATGCCACTATAAGCATGTGGTTGTTGGTACGTTCTGTCCACTAGAGGGACTTCCAACATCAGACTGGCCTTGAAGAGGATCTACATCATGGCGCATTGCATTTCTGGAACGCCACTCTCCGTTAACATTATTTTCCAACACGCACACAGCGACAAACACAAATCAACAGAGAACTCTGTAATGAAACATTTTCTAACAAGTGTATTGTAAAGGCTAACGACATTTGGTTAGCACAATGACATCATGTTAGAAAGCACAGCCAAAACGATTTGTCAAACTAATAATGTTAATGCTCACGATGCAGCATCACGTATCTACTACACTAACTCAGGCTTATGCTTGTCACTGCTATTATAAGCATGTGGTTGTTGGTACCGTTCTGTCCACGCTAGAGGGACTAACATCAGACTGCTTAGAAGAGTATATACATCAAAGCGCATTGACATTGCTGGAGGGCAGCTAATATAATCTTTAGCTTTCGCCATGAAGCTCCCAGCTAAGCTCCTACAACCTGCGACGCAGTTAGGAAACCAGAACGAGCTAACTATTGATAACATAAGCATTTTGGCTCTGTGGATGTCGATTTTAAAGTCATGTTAAAACTATTTCCCGTCCATCTTCTGATTTCCAGCCACAGCCTGTCACTCCCCCCCCCAACGTAACATTAGCTCACATTAGCCTTGTGTTTCTCACTCTCATAACTTATTGTTCATCAGGCGTGACCATATAATGTCTATTAATGGACAGCGCATGTCTGACGTCACCCATTGGTTTGTGGAGATCTGCTATCCGTCATCAAGTTTGCGGTTATGGCCGCAGCCATCCTGGTTGTGTGACAATTTTAGACGAGAGTGAGGGAGGAGCCACGTTACATTACACACTTTCACTTGTAATCACATCATAGCCACGCCCTAAAACACGCCCTGCTTTATCGCCGATTTTAAAATCAACAAGAACATAATTCCAAAAATGAACATCATTCTGTGTTGCAGAAGTCTTACAACTAGCGATTGAGACCATAAACTAATTATGAAAATGTTTACTGAGGTAAGAAATCAAGTGAAAAGTGGGTCACTTTCTAATAGACTTTTGCAACCGCATGTGTCGCTCCCTGCTGGAATTCAGATAGAATGCAGGTTTAGGGCACTTCCGCATTTGCAGCACTTCACCGAAGCTAACGTTAGCCAACCTATTTATAAAACAAAAATCACATTTGAATATAAATTTCCGCATTCGAATATTATTGATTTTTTTACTATTCAAATTATATTCGACTTTCGGAATTCGTTCGAATTCTCCCTTGTATGGATCATAGTATTACGGTTAAGTTACATATAATAGCCAAATTGGGCTCTGGGTAATCAGGTATTTTATCTGCTGAGCCATAACATTTGACAAACCAACCAGATTTAATTGACAAAGCACATCATGGCTACACTTCATCTGTATCATCTTTTAGTCTGATATGTTTAGTATGTAAATAGTTACTTATTTCAAAATTATCTGTTAATGTTATGTAACCTAGTCATTGTTTTCAATAAATAGTTCATAAACCTTAGTTTGACTAGTTTTTACTGAACCCAGCCATCATGCGCCACGCCGTCACATCCTGCGCCACCCGCCACAAGTAAATTCTCAACCTGTGGGAAACACTGAATAATCATGCAGACAAAAACCTAACACACACACACACACACACACACACACACACACACACACACACACACACACACACACACACACACACACACACACACACACACACACACACACACACACACACACACACACACACACACACACACACACACACACACAGAGAGAGCAGGGTGAAACATAACACTGTCTTGCCCCAATAGAGTACATACAAAATGGCTGCTTTAGCTGGATAATAGAAAGAAGAGTACTTACAAGTTCTTATCTGTCTTTTCTCCTTCAGCTTTCACTCTCCCTTTCTGGCTCTACCCTCAGCCCTGCCATTGCTCAGGTAGTTGTGTGCAATGGGAGAAACCTGAGGTGGATCCATTACACTCTCAGTTATTGATGCGGCTTTTATGCAGGCTGAAGCTCATGCATGTGTGTATGCACATGCACTTGGCTAATAGAGTCAAAGTAACGTATCAGTTGGCTATACTGTGCCATCAAAATATTCATCCCAGGAGGATCACATGACAGACGACCACAATGGCTGAAAAAAAAGGACTATTCCTTGAGCTGGAGTTGTGCGCGAGCTGTGTTTGATGCGGCCACTTATCTTACAGACAGGGGAGTGGGTATGCGGTCTCACAGGGCTAGGGTATTTATTTTATGTTTTTTCCATACTTTGCTTCGATCTAAATGTACACGTGTACATTTTGAACTGAACTTTCAATCCTTTCAGTTAACATCAGCGGGCTAAACGGGCCGATCAAACAAGCTAAATTCCTCGACTATTTAAGAAGGAAGAACACAGATGTGGCGCTTATACAAGAGTCACATTTACGTAAAAGATGTAAATCGTCTACAAATTAAATACTTCAAGGTTGCTGCCTCATCTAGTGACGACACCAAAACCAAGGGATCCATTGTGTTGCTGTTGCAGAAATGCGCACTAACCATAGACAAAAATAGTAAAGAGCTAAATAACGTATA
The DNA here is from genome assembly GCF_010015445.1 of Perca fluviatilis. NCBI lineage: Eukaryota > Metazoa > Chordata > Actinopteri > Perciformes > Percidae > Perca > Perca fluviatilis. Next base: position 7,449,788 of record NC_053125.1, read on the forward strand.
TATAAACGTAGCACAAAAAGTAAGGAAATTTGTGTTTGGTAGATTATTTCTCTGTGGTAACAATGCTTTTTGGCAAAGCAATAAATCTTATACTGTTGGAAAGCCTGTTTAGTTCTCTTTCAAATGGTGCCTCATTTGTAAGAAACATGCATTTGTGCATTTGTGGGTTGCACCCATAAAGAATTTGCCAAATCTTCTCTGCCAATGCCAAACAGCTTATTCTGCCATTGACTCGTTTAGTGTTTGGTGGATTGGATGATTGAAGTTTGAAGAAACAAGCCATATTGGCAATTTAACAATTTATTCATTTCACAAACAGGAGCCTCAGTAGCATGTGGAAGAACCATAAAATGCCACAACAGCCTGGCACCTCCTCCTCATGCTGGTCACCAGCCTGGTCACACACTGCTGTGGGATGGCATCCCATTCTTCAACCAGCATTTGTCGCAAGTCAGCCAATGTGGTTGTGTTGGTCACTCTGGCACGAACAGCACGCCCAAGCTGATCCCACAAGTGTTTAATGGGGTTGAGGTCAGGACTGCTGGCAGGCCATTCCATCCTCTCCACTCCCACATTCTGGAGGTAGTCTCTAATAAACCCCGCCCTGTGGGGGCGAGCATTGTCATCTTGGAGGATAGAGTTTGGTCCCAGACTGTGGAGATATGGGATTGCCACTGGTTGCAGAATCTCTTCTCTAAAGTGTCAATAGCAACAGCAAAATAACCTGTTTGGCAATGGCAGAGAAGATTTGGCAAATTTTTCATGGGCTCTGCTGCTCATCCCACAAATGCATGATCCTTACAAATGGGGCACCATTTGAAAGTAGGAAAAAAGCCTTTGTTTCGGTATATGCACCATCTACATATGATGAAAGCTTTTTCCCGCGCCTAACCAATGAATTGCTTTCTCTCAATGAATATTCACTAATTATAGGGGGAAAATGAATGCAGTACTAGATTTAAAATCAGGATATATCAGGGGTCAACCACACAAAAGCCCCAAAACACATATCAGACATGTTTAAAGCAGTTGTGGAATCGCACCATTTTACAGATACATGAAGGATGCACAACCCTACTAGCAAGGATTACACCTTCTTTTCCACACGTCACCTCACCCACTCCTGCATTGATTATCTTTTGTGCTCCAGTGAGCTTAAGGCAATGTTCCACGCAATAGCAATAGAACCAGCAATTCTGTTTGATCACAATGCGCGGATAACCACATTCCATTGTGATACGTTAGGAGGTGGCAATATTTAATTATTAATAACTCCCTTCTCCAGAATACAGCCTTTGATGTAGAATTTAGAGCCAGACTGGGTGAGTTTATATCAATCAACACCAACTCAGTTTCTGACCCTGCACTTACCTGGCATGCAACTAAAGGAGTCAAGTCAAATTCAGTTTGTGCATGATTAGGCTACATGATATAACTATATAATTATTTAATACTGTATCCTACTTTGTGGATAATTAAGCTATATACCGTATGCTGAAGTATATTTCTGGAGTGTTAAAGATTAAAAGAAAAAATAACAAGAACCGTACAGAACCGAAAACCGTGACCATAAAACCGTGATACGAACCGAACCGTGGGTTTTGTTAACCGTACCACCCCTACTGCAGACAATGTACGCAGACTATTTCATGTAATAGGAGAACCCAAAAACCTTCCAACAACGGCAGCAGTGTTATCAGTGGACGCAGAAAAGGCTTTCGACCGCCTAGAGTGGAACTACTTGTGGCAAGTAGTGGAGAGGCTTGGTGTGGGGGCCAAATTGATTGACATGGTGCGTACTTTATATGCGAATCCCACAGCCATAGTCTCAACCAAGGGATTGCTCAGCCGTTTCCCATTAAGCGGGGCTCGAGACAGGGATGTCCGCTCTCCCCCATGCTATTTGCAATCTCTCTTGAACCATTAGCCCAGGCCATAAGGCAAAATAAAATCTGTAATATCTAGATTAAATCCAGTAGCATCTCAATATCATTATTTGCAGACGATATTTTGTTGTACATTGTTGCTCTTGAGGACTCTATTCCTAAAATTCTTAAGATTTTCAACGAATTTGGCTCAATCTCCAGCTATAAACTCTATAAATTCCAAAACCCCAACAATTTCAAGTTCAATTTGCGTTTCTCTGTTCTGTATGTCTAATGGAAAAAAAAAAGGATCTTATTTTTATATATATATATATATATATATATATATATATATATATATATATATATATATATATATATATATATATATTTTATAATATATATATATATATATATATATGTATATATAAAGTAGCATGTGGGTATAAATTAACTATTGAGAGTTAATGGTGCTTGTAGGAGAGAGAGAGCAAGGCTTATACAGACAAGCTCTTCTCTAACTAGGTTATAGGATTTACTCTTTGTCCATTAGTCTGGTAATGAACAACTGTCCTTTTAGGACTTCCCACAATTGTGCATGCTCCCCTCAGTATCTCTCACAGAGGGTTCTTCCTATCACTCGGAGGAGGAAATCGTTTAGTGTTGCTGTCGTTGAATGGAAAGCCTCATCTTCACAAGTACAAGAGGCAGTTGGTCAAAATCACAAAAAAACAGAAGCAGAAATGCCAAAAAATATCTTAAAAAAAAAAAATAAACGATCACTCAGTGACAGATATGTGGCTAAACACAAGTTTGGGTAGGAGGGGAAATGTTTTTATTATATGGTTGAACTGACCCTTTCAGCTATTGACTACTTCCAATCATTATACACAAAATGGAAAAAGTCATTCCTTAATAAGCAAGTGGACATGCCATGCCAACAAAGGATACTTAGAGTATTACTTACAGTATTTCAAGTGATGTTACACTTTCTTAACCCAGCTTTGGTCAGTTTGATTGAATACACCTTGTGTAGCCGAGTGGCGTTCCACAGCCATTTTGACATGAGTGCACTACATTGGAGTCAGCAATAAGATGACTGGCTCAATAGCAGGTCTGCAGATTGCTTGTGTGTGTTTGTGTGCACGTGTCTTTCTCGTCCATCAATCCACAGCTGGATGGCTGCTTATACTGACCTAAGGCTACATCAACTTCAGCGGCTCACTGTGGGAGAGGGGCTCCAAACCAACATCGATACACAGCATGCTGAGACACAGGGAGAATGACTGATTGAATGAAACCTTAGAGTGGTATTTGAGAGCAAAGCCTCTGACAACAACAGCTCAGTCTGTCAGCCTTCCAAACAGACAGAAAGCCCAAACACAAAGCTCCAAGGTTAAAAGGAAGAGGTGAAAAAAAGAAGTTTGTTTAAATAATGTTATTACTATTAGCTGGGAGGTGAAAAAGGCAGACAGCTCACATATCAAATACATTGCAGTGTTCTGAGGGTTTAATGTTGAGATGCGCATGCAATGTTTGCTCTTTAAAACGTCTATTCTGTGCTTGCTGTATGGTACTGACTGCTGAAATACTGTAAATCTACTTGTGGCCATACATTTCTCTTTTGACATACATTTAATTGATTGATGATGTATGTATTGAATGAATAATGAAAAAACCTTAACATTTCTGTTTATTATTTTGAGACTGTAAAGGTTTAGTTTATATTTTTGACATTTAAATAGACTGGGGTTAGGTTACAGTACGATGGGAAGCTTTGATGAGGGGGGTGCTTTCTGCACACACATCAGGGCCAAACCTACACTACACCCCCCTGGTGCACACACTACAAATAGCATGGTCCGTCTGAGAATAATAATAATAATAATAACTAATGTTGATATATAATGAATACTGTTGGATTTATATTCCTTACTGCATGGGTGACTTTTGGGGTAATGCTTGTAAAACAATAAAACAACATTGAAGCATTCAAATACCGATTTGGAGGGTGATTACCATGGCAACAGTCGAAGCTTTGAGGCTTCAAAGCATTCTGGTCAGCCCTATTATCAACTGCACAGTTAATTTATGCCACAAAATTCTGGCTGCCATCTCTACCTGTAAAGCTGCCACCCAGGTAGTTTGAAAAGCTTCTCGATGTAATAGCAGTACTGATCCTGGATATCACCCAGTCTTGTTAGAAAGGTTTTGGCTGCAAACTACACTTTCATAGTCCAATATTTATCTAATACGAGAAAAATAAATTTTTCAATCCAAGTCCACCAGCCACACTGCAATTACATCATCATGTTTGTATTTGTCTGCAGCTTTGTCAGAATTACATTTCCAGGAAATAAGAGAATCAAACTGTACCTAAACCAATGTTTAAGTGACCATTCTGCTTCTGAAATATTGGACCCCCAAACCATTGAACATGTGCTCCACAGTGACTTCAGGGAAGCAGGAGGTTTTTCCAGTTCTGTTGTTACGCCGCCATGTCCCGACTCCGGCAGTGGCCGTGGTGTCTCGAAAAGTGCAGTTGCAGGCTACCGGTAAGCTAACAGTACACTGCAAGGAGAAAAGCTCTGGAGACAGTCATCTTTTCTCCCAGCGAAGTAACGGTGGGGAGGAGGGAGACCCAGCGGGACCACGGGGTGTGCTAGGAAGAATTACGGTCTTTGTTGGGACACCGTGCTTGTAAATGATTTTTCTGGTTTGCATATTTTATTTATATATATATATATATATATATATATATATATATATATATATATATATATATATTTTTTTTTTAGGGGCAAATGCGACTGAAATACTTAGCCTGTCGTGGCATTTTACTTGCAACTGGGCAAGCCTTATTGTTGAGTCGTGTGTATAATACCAAAAGCTGGCTCAGTGCACTGAGCAGCACTGTACATCAGCCATAGAAAAATAGTGATATGATGATCCAATCATCCTCTGAGAGAGGAATGCTCACCTGAGGATTTCAACAGGATGATCAGACATGAAGCAGGAAGCCATCTAAGGTAACTGAGCTTGTATAGTGCTTGTCATCATCCTTTGTTGTTGTGCTGCCAGCTAACTGCTAGCCAGCATCACAGGGGACAGGCACTGAGAGCAGACAGTGGGAGAGCGGTGATGCCCAAGTTCACACAGAGTGACAGCTAATGCCTTTTGAAAAAGTGACCACAGTGCTACCAAAGGGAGCTAGGGCATAGGCAGTGAAAAGTTCAGCCATCTCATCTCGGCTTACCATCGCTCCCCCTGTACTAATCTGACAGCCGCTGTATGCCAGCCTGCCTATATCCTTTCATGCTCTCTCCTCCTCTTTATATTCAAGTTTACTTTCTCACCTTCTTTACTGCATTAACGTTTCCCTGTCTTTTGCCCCCCCCCCTCTCACAGAAGATCTCCTCTCTGCCTGACGAAATCGTTTCTTCCTCCCTCTGTGGCTCTGGTAACAAGCAAATGAATTCCAGGGTGTCAGCTGAAGAGGGGGAAGAATACCAGAAAATATCCCATTTCTCATTTCTTTTTATCAATAGGCTATGAATTGCTGGGTGAGGATTGAGAAACAAGTCTTCAGGGGAGAACAAGCCAGATAACTCATCGACTTACATCTGATGAGTCCAACTGCCTCTGTAAATAAGAGTCTATGGTCCACGTCAGTCATGCTAGAGTAGGATTATTAAAGATCACATTACTCTGAACGGTTGAAGTATGCCAAATCATTTTCTGGTAAATCATGTGACGTTGTCATGCATTCTGACTAGCCGTGCATTACCTCAATTACTGCAGTGACACACACACAGCTCATTGAACTGATTCAAAAGGTTACCTAAGCAAAATGGATTGAGTGGAGCACCACTGATTGATCAATTCATTGACTGATTGATTTTAGGGAGTGGTGCCACTGTTTACAGTCTGAAAATGCTGATGCAGTGCAGTCACTTGCTCACAGCAGTCAGACCATATTGATTCATCCTTTTTGTCACTGATGGAAAAGCAACTTAAGTGCACACCCACACACACACACTGTATATAAAAGAAGACCAGTCCCATGTGTGCTGAAAAAAAAATAAAAAATCAATTAATGTGATACAAATATATCTCTCATGCCATCTCTTCTTCTCTTCCCTCTCTCGCTTTGCTCACATCTTAGCTATCAGTCCATCTAGACTAACCACTGAGGGACTGCTAACAAGATGTTGCCTATTAGATCTTGGGAAGGTGGAAGTTTTAACTATGATGTGTCATCAACATGCCGCCTTTATAGCAGCTCGGCGATTGGAATATTCCCTTCCACCTCTCCAATAGTCAGCTAATTGAGGACAAGGGACTGGTGATTAATTAACCCATCCCTGTGCACTGTTTACCTAGATGATCACTGCTGATGAGAGGTGATTAAAATTCAACTGCCACTCACATTCAGGCTCTATGTCAAGCATTGTGCAGATGTGGTGATAGTAGCTATTGCGTAACTCCCTTTACAATGGTTGGTGCTCATAAAACACTGCAGTAATTCTATTACAACATTAACATCACAAGGAATGAACAGAGAACTGCCAAGAAAATCAGCTGAGAGATGATCGAGATGTTTCGCTCAGAGTACCACGCTTTGAATTTCCAAAGTATCAACTTTTCTGCAACAACAAAAAAACTTTCATCATCACCATGCTTTTGATTAAAACTAAACATGAAAATAAGCAGAAATGTTGTGGAATGTTTCCTCATCTCAACAATGATATGCAAAAAAAGTTGCATACCAAGGACACAAATACAGACTTATTGGATTCTAATTGGCCTTCCATCTTCTTTCCATCTGCAAATGTTAACATGTTGGCCCAAACCACAAGTCTCGAGGAGAATGTGACCTGGTCCCTGTTTTTGGCCATTAGGCATTTGATGAATGTCCCCGGGAACGCCACACAGGGAGGAACATGTCGCCCAAGCGGCAGGCAGCCATAATGACTCGCTGCAAGTCATATAAACAGATTAGTCATTTGCCAAACTGAACAGTGCCAAACTGTGGGTTACGCAACCCAAAGAGGGGAAAGACAGCCTGTGCTAGCTGCTTGTTTAGTTTACTTGGACCCATTATTTGAACATTAATGCTATGCATTTAATCTTTTGTTATTAGAGAATACCCAAGCCACATACACACTATACCGAGTCACTGTAGAAAGACTACACAGCATCCAAGCTCCTTCATTAACACTCCCACACACTTTTACACACAGTCATACGAATGGAAAAGATGTTTATTTAAAAAAAATGTATTCAGTTGTATTTAGATACAATAATTGAGCTGAGCTGGAAAGAGAAAGACCAATGAAAAAAGAACGCTTGTTGCAGAGACGGAGACAAAGCGGAAGAGAGTGTCTCTTGTAGGGCTGGGCGATAAAACAATAACGATATGTATCACGATAGACACGTAATCAATATCAATAGAAAATGCGTTCGATAAAACGTTCGATAACTTGTTTTTTATATATATTGTTTTTTTCTTCTTCGGAAGAAACCAGAAGTTGCAAAGCAAGTTTGGTTGCATGAACAAAGGCACTCACTCTCTGGTAACCTAGGAACGTAGGGAGTGACACTCTAACAGCCAATCATGTAACAGTATCATGTTTGGTTGCGCCACATCGCTGTCTCGTGTTGGATTCTACAATAACAGAACCGGGCGGCGGGAGCGATAAGTGGAAAGTCAGTGCCGCAGCGCAGCGAGGAAATTGTTGATAAAACAGGAAAAGTCAGTATGGCAGTTTTGGGGATTTTATAAGTCTGACCGTCGTCCCCACCAACACTACCGCAAACTTGTTTTACCACCTTAGCGCCGCTCACACTTTGGAGCAACTGTATTCGCCAGCAACGTCCAACATCTGCAGCTGCTACACCGAACAAGCAGCAGACCGCCATGGAGAGGTACTCTGCATAGCACTTTAACCCCCAAAGCAATAACGGAGGCAGACGTGCTGAGCACTGTCCAGAAGCCAGGTTACCAACCTAGCACTAAACCTGCAGAAAATAGTTCTTCTCAGGTTTCTCTATGTTTATATTTAACACTTTGCACCATTTTATTACACCTTATTAAGCAGTTCTTACTTATTCTTTCTTCACTGTGATTTTAGACTTATGTTTACATTTTAATTATTTGAGTGATTTCCATGGTTGTGTTGACATTTCTGCTTTTATAACTGAGGGGATTATAATCAGAGGAAGGTTAAGTTTAAAATAAAAATGTTTAAATTTAATATATTTTTCTCCTGGTCCTTATTTTAAATAGGTCATAAAAAATATCAATAATTATCGATATTGACCGATATGAAACACTTATATCGTGATACAGTTTTCAGCCATATCGCCCAGCCCTAGTCTCTTGTCCCCTCTGCTGGATGCACCACAATTAAAAACAGGCGCTGCCCGTGAGAGTCGAAATGCCCCTTAAGCTCCACTTGCCTTGAAATAAGACATTGTTAAAACACACTCAGTGGGGAAGGAGATCCACAACAGACAGACAGAGAAACCAGAGGAAGTAGAGGAGAGCGAAGGATGGAGAGGTCGGCTGTCGAGAGAAAGCCAGAGGGACTGTGAAGCACAAGCCTTTTATTTGAATATTATTTGAATATCAAATGATAGCAATTTTCTCTGCCTGTCTCTCCTGCAGGACTTGCTAACACAGAGTGCTTTTGTGGAAGTCATAGTTACCACAGAGAATTTAAGGTCCACTTTACTCTTTACCTCTGTCCACCTAGACTGGGTAAACCCAGCTCCATCTGCCAGCGATTTGATTTCGCCCTGCAGCTCAGGCTAGAAACCTGTACGTTTGTCTATCCTGCTTCCTTTACAAATTTGCGGGAACCAATCACAAACTGGCTTATCCACCTGGCACGTGCTATTGGCGGGTTTAACACGATGACGATGGAGAAGCGACCAAGCAGCTTTTTGTTTACATTCAACAAGCCGGCCACCGAAGCGCAGCACTCCGTTGATGGCACCGTCGCTGCTACGTCAGCCGGATCGGAGGTCTGATTGGTTGAAGGACTATCCAATTGCGTACAAAGTCATTTAAAGAGAAAATACAGAGCAGACTCCCCAGACTAATGTTCAATCTTAAAAGACTGAGCTTGGTCTGGTGATCGCCAGACTATGTCCAACCTCCTGTCCCGCCAATTTTTTCCATTTTTGTCTACTTCCTCTTACCTTTCGCCTTCTTCCCCCTTCTCTTTTCTCAAGCTAAGCATCATAATTCGGCATTTGTTAACACAGCTAAATTAATTTGTTGTCATTGAAATGGTACCGAGGGCTCACAGCGAGTAAAGTATAACTGCTTTAACACAACAACCAAGATGTGGCAGAGAGGGAGTGTGTTGCTAGATATGTCTGAAATGTGTAAAGATGTCTGATGAAGAAAAATCAAAAAGGCAAAAATGTTCATAATTCCCTTGTAACTCAACCTTCTCCATCCTATAAACTTCACCAATAACATCCACACGGTTTTCAATGAAATAGCCTTGGTCATGCAAGTTGTTCATTAATTTACCAAATTCACATTTTAACACACTTTACCATTATGGAGTCTATTCAAGCTTTAATAGGCCTGGTTGTTACATAGCTCACAAACCACACCATCATTTGCAATCCACATCTTAGATTAGCCTACATGCAGATCCATTCCATTCAAGTGAACTCTAAATTGATTACAATCGTAGACATCATATTCACACAGCTAAGCGGCCTTTTCTTGCTAAATTATGTACAATGACATCTTACACATGAATTTATCTGCTATGCCGTAGGGCCTTAAATGCTCGGCATCCTCAGTGTGCAAGTGTGTGCGCAGTACCGCGCACTAAACCCAAACCACAGCAGTGTCTTGACAGCGGCCTCGGAAATAGTCCCGACCTTGATTCTCCTCATTATACACACCGACATTGTACACAGTACCACCGTTTCCAAGCACTCTGTACCAAACCAATTGTAGGCCATTATAAGTGAACATATGACTGCGGCCGCATTGTGTGAGGCAGAAATGTGTCTTAAGCGTATTTTGTGTGATCTGCCACATGGTTGGAATGCAAAGAAGACAGCTGGTGAAAGCAGCCAATAAGGAAATACAAAAGCAGAGAAGGCAAATGCACGGATTCCCTTACACATCCAGCAGCACGAAGAAGATGCCTATAAGAAAAGAAAATGCAGCTGAATGGAACTGTAAGGGAATAAGATGGATGGGCTGGGGTATATTATCTCAGAGTGATGTTATGCAGCACACACAGTTGATCAGGGGAGGCAAAGTGCTGTTTAGCTGATATCGGAGTAATGGAAAATCTGCATATATTTTTTCTTCAATCCTCAGGTGGCTATGCTAAACGGACAAAAGGCCAATTGAAATAAATGACTGTGCCCCAGCATTTTCAGCTGTAGCCAGCACCTGTGGCCAACCGCTGTACACTGTGTATGTGCAAGCATGGATATGTGTGAGTGTGACAGAGGGATCGAGAGAGAGATTTGGTGCACACTGATTGGTGCCTACATACTGGAATGAATTGTGCGGTGACAAAACAAAAAAATTGGGAATGTATTGCATAGTACTTTCACCACAATATCTTTACTTGTTAAACACAGCTACTCTTTGCTGGATAAACCACACCAGTTTTCAGGCTCCTTAAGTGCCCCAAGACCTCTGATTGATGGACACGTCCGACAGCAGAAAAATTCCCAGATTTACACACAAACAAACAAACAAACAAACAAACAAAAACACACACACACACACACACACACACACACACACACACACACACACACACACACACACACACACACACACACACAGTGGGAGCATAAGAAAGCTGAAGGATGAATTATGATCTAAATTTTGAAGCATAAAGTGCAGCATTTTCTACCGCAAAAAAACACACGTCATCCCATGTCTGCCCTATCTTTAATCAAGTGCATGCACTTCTACATGCAATTCTTTGTGACCTCCTTTCACATATAACGAGAAAAAAAAACGAGAAAGCAGTGTCGCGTTGGAACTCAGCGTGCCTCCAACATTAGACCATAAGGCCTGGGCTAATTCAATTATAAAGCCTTCACATACCAATGGGCAGCAGCTCTACGAAAGGCAGCCTACACCCGGAGACATCCCTTCCCTGTAAACAAGAAAAGATTATGTTTTCTGCCCACAGGATAGGATCTGTGAATACTCCCTTACATCTACTCATACTCGCACACAAACACATACACCTTCAGTCACTAACAGACAAGAACTTTGAGCACATCTACTATTGAACACACTGACACAAAGAAAACCCTACGGGCATTAAGATGGCACACAGGCATACAGCAGCAGAAACACACACCTGAGTAAGATGACCCCGAGTTCAGAGAAGAAACCAATGAAGCATATTTCCAGGGATGACTGACCTTTTAATTCGGCACCGCTGGGCATGTTTTATGTTCAAGATGTTGCTTGTCCAGTCATGACATCACTGATGAGCCACCACAGCTGAGCCACTAGGTTTGAGGCACTGAAATGCTCTCAGAATCCTGCTGTGTGTTTTACGGTAACTCAAATACACTCTCACCTCGGATCTAAAGCCAAACATTATCCTAAGAAGTAGCTCGCTCCTAATCACTTAGTTTTTAGTTATTTCAGACATTCCACAGCTCCATGCAAAAAGGATACTGTTTATTAATTAATTTGAATTATTATTACACAAATAAGCACACGTTATGCCACTTAGCACATCCAGTGCTGAGTGTGAATTACACTGCAGCAATGAGTGACATTATGATTAAAAACACAAAGTCATAAAACCCAAACTGATACTCACATACTGTACTCAGTGAGAGTTCCCAGGGTTGTTTTAGGTGAAAAAAAAAGGGTGGCGAAACAACAGATGTGAAATCTGAAAATTACACAATTTTACATAATGCACTATTTTACATTTTCCACACGGTTTAACAAAAGCAGCAACCTACGGTGCTGAAAAATGTGGGTAGCAGTTTGCTCTGCCAAGCAAAGCCCAATGTTGTGTTGTAAAATGTTTAGTAGGGACTCAACTATTCGACTGCGTTTTGGTTGACAAACAGCAAGTGCCGTTTGAAAACTCATTTAGACTTTAAACTCAATGTTTCAATTTTTCCACATGGTATAGAAAATGTTATCTAATATCAACATTTTCCAAGGTATTGTATTAAAAAGATGTTTCATGTCATGTTTTTCTTCAAAAGGAAGACTTTCAAATGTGTGCTATCTGCTTTTATTGCCAAAGGCTTTGGGCATTTCTTTTGTTTTCCTTCACTAGGGGGACTTGACATTGCGAGTGTTGGGCTGTCCCTAAATAACAGCAGCCCCTCGAGCCGAGCGCACTTGACGACTCTGTTGGAAGAAATTGATTTTCTTCCACTATAACTCCCCAAACCAATTGTAATTTATTATAAACACACAGGTCTGTTTATCTTATCTTTAGCTTAGTCTTGATAAAACGAACACTCACCACCACGGGTTGACGTGCTGCACCTTCGTATTCCCCAGCTCCGTTTTAGCAAACGCCATGTTCTTCGAGCTTCGCTTTCAAAACAATTAACGTTTAAGCTAGCAATTTAGACAGTTAACACCGAACGTTACGCACTCTATAGCCTACTGTTCACTTGTACCAAATATATCCGGTAATTCCAAACTCTTGTTGCATCCTCCTTCATAGTTTAGCCTAACGTTATCGTATTTTTTAACTTTGCATTAGTTTGCGTCATCTTTAAAACCACCGCTGCGCGTGCCAAATAAACCAGGGCCGAACCATTGGAATTGGGGGTATGCCCTGTCTGGAGACGTCAGGTGCATAGGTGAATGTGGGACTGTACCATTCTGGGACTGTGGGAGGGGCTGCTCATTTTGACATCTAATGTACCATCACAGCTAATAAGCCAGATTCCTATAACATTCATAATTGCCTTACCATGGTCCCAGGTTGTTTTACAGACCAACTGACGTTTCATTTAACATTACACCAAACGTTCCTCTTGTTCAAAGGCCCATTAAAAGCTATTGTGCATACTTCTCTGTTTTTTTTAAGATTATTTTGGGGTTTTTTCCGCCTTTATTTGATAGGACAGCTAGGTGAGAAAGGGGGAAGACATGCAGGAAATCGTCACAGGTCGGACTCGAACCCCGGACCTCTGCGTCGCTCAGCACATGCGCGCCTGCTCCACCACTGAGCAACCCGGCCACACTACTTCTCTTTTTTATAGAACAATAAATCTCATTGCTAGATTTAAATAGAATTTGCAGTGGATGTTCATGGTCAACAATAAGATGAGCAGTCTCTTTATTGCATTTCATGTTACATAGTGACATAATGAATACAGTAACCTGGCAGAGAGAAATAGCCCAAGTCAATAATTCTGCAACTCTTTTATTTTGTTATGCATCCGCTGGCAATGCCATGCTATCAGTCAATCCTGTCAAAATCAATCTTGTCAATTGGATGACTCAACTTGAACCAATTCATATTTTAAGTGATCCACTGTGCTTAAGAGGAACATTTGGAAAGAGAAAGAATGAAATCAGAAAATCATGCAATGTATTTTTTTTACTACTGAACTGAACTATGCTAGCCAGGGAAAGACGTCAAGGGAGGTATAGCTCTTAGCAATTTCAGGCAGGCAAGCAGCCCACAGCTAGCTCTGACATACCCAGCCCCTCCTTCAGGAGTCTGAGGCAGAGAAAAGGCCTAAAGGGTTGTGAAGCTATGCTCTCCAGTAAGCAAAAATATGTTTAGCATTTAGGGTAAAGGTCTCTGTCTCTAGATTTAGTCCCTCATTTTCTCCCTATCTCTGTCTATGCTCGCTGTCCTTGCCTCTAATACTTGGGCGTGAACATAAATATGTGTGATATGTTCCTGCTCACGTTGCACCTAGAGGCATATTTCCGTGCCCTCTTGGCATCTTATTGTCTTTCCCGTCCCTCCCTGCTGGCCCTCCTCCGGCTCACATCTCCTCTAATAGGAATGGATGATAGCTGCATTCTCTTCCCTCCTCCACATTACTTCCCACAACTGCCCCTGCTCCCTGAAGCTCACCATCCCATCTCTCTGTGGATACTTCCCCCTGAGTTCACAGGCTGCCTATTTGACACAGTACAGTCAGTGGAGCATATGAATGAGGATGGGATGCTTTGGTAGCGATAGGCCAACTGAGGAGGTAGGCAGGCAGACAGAGCAGAAAGGAAAGCCTTAACCCACATGTGGGATTCATCTGGGTATTAGGATTACCATGGGACCTTTCTCTTCACTAACCTGTAAGGCTGGGATTTCATACAGGAATTATAGAAAGCAGAGCTAAAAATCTAACAGAACACATATGGGGGCACAATTCAAACTACAAACTCTAAGGTTTTTCACACACACACACACACACAGGAAATGACTGCTAGAGGTGAATTTTGTATCCACCTGTTTTCCTTAGTCCATAAACAAATGCATTAGCCATTCCCCATCCCTTACTGAATTCATGAAAACAGCAGGGAGTGGACAAGGGGGGGGAGGAGAAGATGACCCCTCCTTCCAACTGACAGACAGCCGAGGTGAGCCAATGTCAAACCACAGGTTGCTCTCTGCACCCTCACCAAAGCTAATTTCCTCTTTGTCTCTGGCTGTCTCTTACTGTGTTAAGTGGAAAGAGAATATTTTTTTTCTTGCCCTCTTCATCCCCTTCCATTCCTTCCTCTGTCTTACCGAATCATATATTCTCCTCCAAACACTATTCCATGGGCCAATGGGGGTCCCATTCTCTCCTCCTTTCTTATTATTATCACTTCTCTTAAATCTTTACTTAATTTCTCCCCTTTTTACACATCCTTTCCCTCTGACTCAACATACAAGTTGAGTTGTTGCCCAAAAAACCTTGTACATAAGGATTTTTGTTCATTTATGCATTGAGAAAATTCTCCAGCAATTGAAAATGTCAAATATGCATTGCAATGAAGCTCAGTGCAACAGCAGTTTTCACAGTTCTTGAACAGGTGACATTTTTCTTGAGCAGTTGACATTTTGGAGATACAAGGTTACATACAAGGTACAGCAGCACACATAGCACAAACATAAATGCCGCTTTAAATGCCCCCTTGTCTTTGCCTCCTTCACACCCTCTCACCTCTCTCTCTCTCTCTTTCTCTCTCTCTCTCTCTCTATCTCTCTCTCTCTCCATCTCCTCTCTCTCTCTCTTTCTCTCTCTCTCTGTCGTTGTAACACCCAGCAGCTGTCCCGCGCCGTGTCGTGGCCTATCAGGACCATCTGTAGGGGTGGTGCCACATCAGCATACTGACTTTACCCTTCCTTAGGTCACAGGTGGTGCTGGGGGACATCAACAGGGCACACACATGCACAAAATGTATACACATATACTGATATGCATATTCATTCATATTCATATAAAACTTTTTCTAAAAGGACATGTAAGCACTCTGAAGGATGTGACCATTCTTGCTGAAACAGGCATTGCTGGGAATGTAAGTGGGATAAGATAAGATACCTTTGTTGTCATTGCATGATACATACACGAGATTCAGGTGCAGTACCTGAGACGGTGCTTAAAATAAACCATTATCTAACATCTCAAATTCACACACATTGCACAACTGCTATACTACGATACTTCATAAATCACTATTTCCTTATTGACATACTTACTTCCTTACTTCCTTCTTAAAACCTCCGAAGTTGCACATGCCATTAGACATCTATGCACTTCAAAAGACCTTACCTAAATACTCCACAGCCGCCTTAAGTGCACTGAGAGGCTTGGGCTTAACACTCCATGACCTCATCACTACATTTACACCATGACCTGACGCAAAACCAGCGGCCCAAACATCAAAGAGCTCCAGTCAGCAGTTCTCGGCCTAAGCCTCTATTATGCCGGTCTCAAGTCTGGCTTGATTCAAAAAAAAGAAAAAAAACAAAGCAAAGCAAGAGTAGGGTAAGGGAGAAAACAGAGGGGTGGTGGGAAGAGGTGGGGGAGGGGAGAAAGTCCTGCATAGTCATCACTAGGAGGGCTGAGAGCTGTAAATCAGACATAATCATAGTATCCCACAAGGTCCGCAAGACCTTCCCACAGGCTTCATACAAGTCAGTAATTAATAAAAACAGCAGCATAAGCCAATACTAGCCCACACGCATGTACATGCACACACACACATGCACGCACACACACACACACACACACACAAAAAACACACACACACACACACACACACACACACACACACACACACACACAAATAAACAGCCTTTGTAATGTGTAGAAATAGGTCTGACTGGGTCGTTCCATGTTTTTTTTCCTATCTGAACCATGCCATTAATTTCTGCAACAGCATCGTACAAGTATTGTAAGTACTGTTAGGAAGGTAGACAACGACTTGGTCAAACCACACTCTGAACTTGAGGGAGAAAAAGACAGAAAGTTAGAGGCAGAGAGGGAGAAAAAGATTGCAGCACAGTTCAAATGTGTTCAGTTTAAGTTCCCTTTAACACACACACATACTAAGACACACACATACTGTACACACCTCTAATCCATCATAAAAAAAAAGCCAGAGCAGCAGTCCTTTTTCAGGGAGCTGTCGAGGCTGCAACAAGAAACTCAGAGTACACACCATGTCTATGGTACACACACACACACACTCACACAAAGTAAGAACTGTGCAGGTCTGGAAAGTGTGTGGAAAATAGGGGCTGAAAGAACAGCTCTTCAGTGCTACAGTAGAAAAAGAGGCGGGGGAAGAGTGAGCAGCGGGCCAGGATCTGGAGCTATCCAAGGTGCTGAAATCCTCTCACTCCCTCAGAAACAACTGGCTGGAGAAGAGATGGGCGAGTGGAAGCAGAATGGGCTAAGGAGAGTAACTGTCCAAGGCAATGAATCAACAGCATGGCTCTCCTTTTTGGCACTGGCTGTGTTTACTTATACCTTATACCTTGATATGCAATTGAGTTTTCCTGCTGACTAAGGCTGCTGACTGAATAATCCTGTTCACGGACCTAAAAAAAAAAAAAAAAACTAAAAAGGTGTAGCTGCCTACATATTTGATTTATTGTATATACATTTTGTATTTGATACAAAATTTTCAAAAAGCAAAATATGAAACTAGGATGAAAAAATATTAGCAAACAATAAAAGTAACTCACTACAAATACTTGTTGGCCTTATTGTATACTTAACATACAACATTAAAAGAAAATTTCAATAGGTTATATAACCTTGAATATAAAAGTATATAAAATATAACATCAACAATGCTCTTCTATTTCATGAATACGAAATGTCATGGTTATTCAGTCTGAGCAATACAGAATATTATAACAGTGGAAAGTGAAAGTGGGTGACTGGAAGTGAAATTCAGATAGTGTCAATGCAGAAACAAAAAGGCTTAGCAGCGCAGCATTATTAGAACACAGTGGACATACTTTACTTTCCATTAATACTGTACTGTGTATTGACTCTGTGAAAAAGATTTCTATTTAAAAAGTTGGTTTCATGTTCTCCACAGCTGCAATGATGAAATATGAGCACAACAGTTTACACTGGGCAAATCGATGTTGGGAATTTTGTAACACAAAATGATTGTCTAAATTCAATTCATTATTGATATCTACCCTCTCTTAACATCTAACATCTATTTGTGCGATACTGCATTTTACAGCTAGAGAGAGAAAAAATGATCTAAAAATGTTAAAAGTATTGACATTTTCTACAGAAATGGAGTTTAAATCCTAAACTTTCCCACTCTTTAGAGCATGTCAGCTATATTATGCAGCGTTTAAAGTTAAGAAGTTAAAAGTAAGACAACTTTGTGCAATAGGGAAGTAAGTGTAAAACCCAAGGTTCGCGGCTAACCCATCTGCCTTTGTGAGTCAGTCAGACCACGGCCCTGTTCTTTAAATGTGGCTGAACTAATTCATGCTGTTTTCTGTCTAAAATAATCCCGTTTATTCTCATCTAGATAATTCGGTTATTTGAAAGCAGTTTCAGAATTTATTTGAATTAAGCTGTCTTGGATAACAGTGTACTCTTATTTTGAAATAACATCTCAAACTGTATATCCTGTATAAATATAAGTAACTCCTAATTATAAAAATGTAGTTGTGATAATTACACCATCAGGTCATAATGATGAGCATGTTTTCATCTAAAATCATATTTATATCAACACTCATAATTGTAAATCTAAGCAAGTGAGCCATTTGTATCGGAAAATTAGCTCATGTATGTGTCTTCGTCATGATCCAGCTAACTGTCAATAAGCCTGCACTTTTGCAGGTTTGGGCTTAAGGACTTGTTGCTCTGACAACACTTCCAGATTTAATTCAAACCAGCTTTGAAAACCCCCAAAATTTAGATTCAAGTCAAATCGTTAACATTGTAATCTGGATAACATAGTTATGTATGCACAAAGAACGGGGTCCAGAACGGGAGAGCTGAAACGATGCTTGTGAGTAGAGAACTGTCCATGGTACTGAATTGACAGCAGCTTAAAATACACTGGCAAAGCCAGGAGCTGTCTGTGAAGTATGTGGTGCTGAAGTGTGCCAATGGGCCATGTGCACAAAGCGTGTCCTTCCTTGATGGTCATGGAGTCCTCGCGGCTTATCCCACAGTGCTTCTCGCACCCATTGTTTCTGGTTCAGCTCTCCGGCTGTGAACCGGAGAGGCTGGAGGTGGCAATGAACTGTGGGATGTGCCATGAGAGCTTAATGACATCAAGGAAGGTCATTGGAATTCTTAGATGTGACAAAAAGCATTTAAATGTAAGTAGTAGATGGAGGAGATCTGAACAAAAATACATAAATGAATATTATTAGGAAAAGTGTGAAAAATATTCTTGAGATATTCAATGTTTGGGCAAAGGTTAGGGTTGTTTTTACCCAATAAGTAAATGATCTGGGGTCTCATTTATAAACGTGGCGTACGCACAAAACGAGGCTGAAAATGTGCCTACGCAAAGGTTGTGATTTATAAAAAAAATTGGCGCACGCAAACTCTGGCCCATGCGTACGCACATTTTGGAGTCAAAATAAGAACTGGTGACGCAGATGGTGAGGTGGTGAACTGAAGTCAGACTGCAGAAACAGAAAGTAAATGTGGGAATAACTATTACTCATAATATTTTAAAGTATTGATGCCTCAAGCACATTTCTTCACTCCATATCATCCACATTATCATGAAGATGAAATCCAGCAGTGTTATTTGCGCTTGTACTGAATGATAATTGCTCCATAAACACATTGTAAAATCTTAAATAAACTAAAATCTTAAATAAAATTTTGTTCTTAATATTTAATCGCCGCTGTCTCGCTGTCACATTGTCCGCTACGGAGCGCAGGAGGAGGGGATGGCCCGACTGCATGGAATACAGGATAGCATCAAATACCCTAGCATTAGATAACGGCAGAACACAGTGTAAATAACTAAATATCAGTCTTTAATACTGTGCATATATCATCAAATGTCAAAGTCTGAAAATACAGACGTTATGCTCTCGCGCAATCGTTGCAATTAATGTCCTCGTTATCAGTCCAAACTTTAATACTGTTCGTGACAAAACCTGCATGAAGAAAAGTGTGTTTACCTATTACATTTTCTTTTTCAAATTGTATCTCGGGGTGGGGGATACCACTAGTTGATGCTGTGATTTTGGCAAGGTGTTAACAATCACAAATTGTTGTAAACTTATAAATACTGCGGTGACCCCCATGCG
The DNA here is from genome assembly GCF_010015445.1 of Perca fluviatilis. Classification (NCBI taxonomy): domain Eukaryota; kingdom Metazoa; phylum Chordata; class Actinopteri; order Perciformes; family Percidae; genus Perca; species Perca fluviatilis. Next base: position 7,469,415 of record NC_053125.1, read on the forward strand.
TAATGCTGCATGATGGCACTGCTGGCACTGCAGGAGGACTACCCCAGTAGAAGAATCAGTAGAGAAAGAAACTTCAGGCACCAAGACGATTTAAAGTCCCTAAAGCTGCGCTCTTGGATCTATGTACTGAATTGGGTCCAGTAGAGAGGGCAATGCGCCGGAACCGTGCCATCCCGGTCCAAATAAAGGTCCTTGCCACTCTGGGGGCAACCAGGCCACACAGGTTTGACTAAGTCTTATAGATTCATGGCTGATGGCAGAGCAGGGGTAGTGAGTGAATAGTGGGTAACTGGAGCAAAGTTGCCTTGCAGATCCATGGAGAAAATGGCTTGACAAGAGAGAGAGAGCTTTCGATCAATAATGCTCTGAAGAAGTTTGACTTTGGTGGGACTGACTTTTCAACACATCGTCTGGGCTTTGGAAGTCTGAGGTCTGCTGTGTTCCTAAGATCTGCCTGTTTGTCTTTTTCTCTCTCTTCTCCATTCTTGTTTTCTCTCTCAATTCCCTGTCTGCCTGGGAGCTATTCACTGTGATGATATTTCTACCGTAACTATAACTATATTTCTGACTTAATGAACTTAATGCTTGTGTTTTCTGATCTACGCTAACCTTTTTGTTTGTCTTTCATTTTATACAGTCATTTGTCATGTTGCACTGGCACTGAGAGAGTTCATACCTCAAAATTGGGTACACATTGCAGGGAAGGTTTTAGTTTATCCCTGTTCTTAAAATGCAGGTTTTGTTTTCTGCAATTTTCTGCAAACTTAGCCCAAACAAAGGTCAAGAAATCTTGTATTGAGTTGTCCATTTCGGAAAAAAAGGGTGACAGCATTGGTGGAAAACCCTGACATATTCCCAGGGATCCACTCTCTGCTGCTAATACCATCTGTGACACACACACACACACACACACACGCACGCACACACTCTACAGCTTGCTTTACACCAGGGGCCATGTCAAATTGCTGAGTTATTCCAGGGACTCGCTGCGGAATGGGAGGCACACGTCACCATACATGCCAGTCCCCAAACACCCAGGCCAAATGGTGTATGACACCTGCTTGGAAGAGAGGGAAAAGACTGATGAATCCTGGACTGCTCCATTTGGAAATGAGAGAGAGACAGAAAGAGGGAGAGAGACTTGGGAAGCTTGTAAGTGCTAAACCCCCGCAATTAGCACCATTGATGGGAAGAGTGGCTCTGATCCCAAAACAATTAGATCTGGTCTTATTTCATTTGTGGGCCGTGATTTAAGAGGCTGCAGCTTTGGCCATCGTCAGACTGTTAAAACTAAACCAGAAGTGTTCTAAAACACTGATCACATTGAAATAGTATTGGCTATAATAACATTGTAGGTTGTGTAACAACAAGACACTACAGCTTAGCATCTGTGAAGTACGGGCTGTGGTGTTTTTGCACCACACTTAAACTGTCCAAAACCCATTCTGTCCAGTAATGTGACTTTTTTCAACGTGAGTCATGATAACTATTACTGCTCAACTCAACAGTTCCTCTTGTTAAACAATTCACTACTGGTGGCGCTGGAAATAATCACTTTTTGTGTGTCAGAGGATCTTTCCTGGGAAATGGCGAGAACATTGAAATCATATGTTCTGTATCGCTATTGTGCTATATCTGTTATATAGTTGATCACACTAGGCAATAACATTTCTGTAAAATGTATTTATTTATTATAATGTCTAAAATCTAACTAGTAGGGGATGGGAGTTTTGCACTGGGTTGTGTAGGAGAAAAACCTATGCAGCCTATACTTGCAGTGCACTAAACAGCTAAGAATGTGCAAGTAAGGAGAGGGACGCGGTCCAACAGACTAAAGAAAAGGCTGCACTGCATCAGAGCAGTTAGTCAGCAAGTCTCACTAAAGCTATCTGGATGGATGGTTGGATTGAAACGGCTGGATTGAGATGGAGGGAGGAACGGATGGTCTGTGACTCTGCTCTCCCTCTCTCTCCTCCGCCCTCATTCTCTCTCCTCCCCCTCTTTTCCTCTTATATCATGTAGACACATTCAGCCTTCACGTCTCTACTTTTCCCCTTCAAACTGTGAAAGCCAAAGCGGCACAACGGCACAAATGTGACAAAGGCCTCATTTGCCCCTGACAAACAGGAAAATGGCACCCACAAAAAAAATCTGCATCAACACAAGAGATGCCTTTAAAACTAACATTTGGAGCAAGACAGATGGTGCAAGGAAAAATTAACACCTTAGCTATCAAACAATCAATTTGTTCCACCACCAAAAAAGCAAAAATGTGGAGGAAATGCAGTTAGTGCATGACAGCAAGACACATAACAACTATAAAACTAAAAGAAAGCTAAATGTGATTGAATTTGAGTGCCCATTTCATTTCTGTGTTTCTCTTTTGAATCACAAAATGGTGTCAGCAGTCATCACTCAAATGTGCTTCTCTATGCCTGGCTCATTACAACTGAGAGAATAGTGCTGGTTAATTGTTTGACCCTTCCTGCTCAACCTATGTCCTTGGCTGCTGAGAGTGCTCAACGTGAGAGTTCTATGGGATAAATGGTGGCTATTCCCACACTCTGCCCTGTGGCTGTCTGCAAACAGAGTGCCATCATATCGGTGACAAGAGAAGCCTGATGAAGGTACGCTGGCTGCACAAACCCAATACAGGCCCACGGCAGCAGCAGCAGCAGCTCCACCACCTCTCTAAAAGGACCCATTGTGCCCCGCCAAAGCCTTTCCCTCTCTACAGTGAAGTGGCCATTGTGGCTCGCAGAATAGCCATCCCTCTCCATTGCCTGGCGAGCAAAGTGCTTGTCATGATGGGGGTGAGATGGGGATGAGTGTGGCCGCTGTAGACAGTATCTCAATATCATGACCCCCATCAGCCCCCGAGTGCCCCCTGCTGCTCGGTCCATTCTACCCACAGGTGGGGAAAATCCAGCCCTAATTTCAGCCACTGAATAAAGCGTAAGAAACCGCTGCATTCTAGTACTGGAAATAGCTACAATTCAGAATGAAGCTCGAGGTCGAGTTGTGCGTTTGGGACTTTTTAGCATGTATGGCTCAAGTTTGGACAACTTGTATTGATTTGGCTGCAGGGGTGGTTCCCTTTAAATATATTCCTGCACGACAGGACGGACAAAAACCTTATGGATTTCCAGGAGAGGAATAAACTGTGGTTGAGCACAACAGTCCTCTTAAGGGTACTCGATTTAGAGCAATACTTACAGTTTTTCAAGTTGCTCTGCTGAGAGTCAGTTTAGGAGTTAAAAAGAAGAAGAAAACATAGACAATACAATTATTAAAAGTGCGTCTGAGGAAGCTCGTCCGGCTCTATGCCCATAGCCTTAGCTACAGCTCATGTGTGACTCATATACAAGTCAGTGTAGGGAACATAAACACATCTACATTCAGAGTGATGACACAAAACTTTCCTTGGGCTGCCTATATTCCCTGCATCTTTGAAAACTGCTGTATATTGTTCAGGTGGAGAAACAATCTCATAATTAGGCTTTGTTGACCATAGGACACATTAATTTAACATTCCGTAAGAGAGGAAAAAAAAAAGCCTATCGTGGATTAGGTTGCATTTTATTGCATAAGGCTCTGTCCAAATAGCAGTAAGTGACTGATGGTAATGTACAGCATTTGTCTATGGGCAGCAAATGCTATTGTTTAGTTAGATTTGCAAGTGTTATGCAAACAAATTGCATGATTATGCAAAACTAGAAACAGTGTGGATGAGTGATATCCCACAGCATACGGATTAGTGACTAACACCCACTCTTCAATTATGAGCATAAAACTCTTATGTGGGGTTTTTTGTGTCCCATATCCCTGTTATGCAACCTGCTCCACTTTGAAATAGGAATCCTTTCACAGCTAACTACATGTTAGCATACCCTGGAATGGATGGACAGTCTTGGCGTTTATAATGACACAACGCCAATGGGCTATGCAGTACAAAACAGCCACCAGCGTGTACTACTGAGGATTGTCTTCAGGTTGCAGGTGAACATGATATATCATCATCAACAGTGAGGCTACATCAGCTCGTTTTGTCCAGAACGTGCCCTTTTAAGTAGGGAGGAAGGGAGTCTGGGGTGATATTTTTAAACATGAGAAACAGCAGCTGCCTTTGTGCTAGAGTAATTTAGGTTAAACAGCTCACTGGCGGGTGCTAAAGAGATACTTCTCACACCTGAAACATAAGCCGGCTCTAAAAAAACTTCTTTCAGGTCTAGGCTGGGTGACACCCGAGGGAGATGAGGTGAGGAAGAAATAAGGTGCTGGCATGACAAAGTGGCTTAAAATGCCTGTTTTGTTTCTTGATTATTGATACTCCTCTATTCTCTTTAAGAAATCCAAGCTGAGCCAATTAAAAAGGCGAGAAAAATATGGTAATGCAAATATTTCAAATCATCCCACTGGAGGCTACAAAGAACAGCTTCATTAATTCATTGGCCTGCTTTTTGGGGGTTACTCAGATATGAAATGAACGGGGCTGGGATTACATTACTTTCAACTATTTGAGACAAGAAAAAAATAAACTCATTCAAGATTCAGATGTACTTGCGTGCTCTGCTGAATGAATTCACGACCCAATCTTTGTGGAATACAGTAGAGTACGTGGCACAAATCCAGGATTTTAAACACCAAAGTCTCTCAACTGTAACTCAATTAGAAAGACCAAAGGCAAGTTGTTAAAATCCGCACAGAGCTTTGAACTCAACTGGTGCTATCACACGTCAATTTTGAGCCTTTTCCTCTGCAGCCGACAGCACGGCAAGACATGTACTAACTTAGACATCCTTAATAATAAATGTCCTGCTAGACTCACTAATATTAGTACCAATCTAGACACAGATATCCTACCGGCATGGGACACATCCTGTTTCTCTCTGTCTACCACCCCTTCTCTTTCTCTCACAAATCCATCCTTGCAATCACCCAGAGACAATGAGAGGTATTTCAATCCATCTCTCCATCATAGGCTGTTCCACCCCTACTCTGCTACTGCTTAATCAAAAGGAGAAAAGCAATAGAAGGGCGGGACAAAGAGCCGGCGGGTCAAATCTTCCCTCATCATGGCCCTACCAGCTAAAATGAAGGGCGTGAGGAGGTAGTAGGAGGAAATCTTTCCTTTCCCTATCTCATTTCCTCCCCTTTTTTATGCAAGTGAAAGTGTCTATCTTCTTTATAGCTCACCTTAAGCTCCTTTTACCTCTCTTCTCTCCTACTCTGTGGGCGGATGGTGGACGGATGGACGGGAAGATGGATGAGGCCCAGACGGCGATCGGCAGAAGAGTGAGTTAATGAGGCGGATTGCTCTCTTTGCTGCCGTGCGAGGGATTACAGGAAGATTACCCATTCTGATTCTCCTCTCTTCCAATTCCGCTCTCTCTGTGGCGGTAAACTGGAGGGGTGCGACAGGGCGGGGAGGGACGTGGGGAGGGGTGTGAGGGCCCATGTTTTGATAGAGGTGAGATAGAAGACAGTGCCTGGGCTCTCTGGCAGGGGAAAATGACAGCCGCTCAAAACACCGACCTGCGAAAGGATAGAGTTTCTGACTGATGCCAGCAATCTGACAGCTGCTTCGAGGGCTGCGCTCGGCCTAAATATACCCAGCATGAAACTGAATATCTTATAAATCACATGAGATCCAGCTCCTTCATCAAGTTCATTCTCTGTGATTAACTCAAACAAACTGGGTCTACACATTCCCTCCACAGAAGGTGGACACTTTGCAATAAGTCACATTTCGCATTTGAAAAGGTGCTGTTTTTCTGCAGCATTCAGATGGCATGCCGATTGTGTGTTGACCCAGAATGATGGCATTTGAGTTGAAAAGCTGGAGATTTGTATTCAGGAAAGTTGTTGGGAGCCTCGTGTCAGAGGGATGAGCGAAAACAAAGAGAAGCACAGGACCTCAAATCCACTTTTTGCGCTCACTGCATAACAAACAGTGAAAAGGTCTGGAGAAATTATTCAAATTGCAGGGGAATTTGCAATTATTATAAGTCATCTCAACCCACAAAGGCAATGTTAAGCACCCTCCATGAAGTGCACTGAAAGCTCTGAGAACAAAAGTGGAATCATATGGGCCCACTTTCTCCCATATGCTCAGTGTTTATTATTATAAAGGGGAGAAGCTACTTAGGTATTTCCAAAGCCCATTGTCTAAACTAGTCATTAGACTGGGTTGATGGTGGAGTCTTTTTTGTGATATTTTGTTTTTTTGCCAATGACAAGTGTAAAGTCCTTCTACACGGCATATAGGCCTAGCTTTATGAGACCACATATTTCTGGCCTGAGAAAGAAACCAAAAAATGAGTCATATCACCATGCTGTTTTTCTAGCACTTCATTTGCATTAAGAGGATAGCTAACTCAATAAGCACTGCCACGTCCTGTGTGTGCTTCAGCCAGTCAACCTCACTGTATTGTATTTTCCTTAGGAAGGTCGAAGGAAGCAATGAATTCAGGTCAGTCCATCAGAGCTAACACACTTCTCTTAATTCATCAAACTTCACTACAGTGAGCACGATGTGAATATCTTCTTTGTAAATGTTATCAAAGTCTTTCAAATGAAATACAAAGTGTATTACTGCCATTTCCCCCCACGCAGTCCAAAAGGAAAGATGGAGAAGTGTTTTTTTAGACAAAGGATGCATATGCAAATATAATGAAAAATGACAAGCCAGTGGTCTTATTGTGGGAAATAGTTGACACAGCTTCAGTAGCCTATAAAAAGGAAGAGTAGGTCAGTTTTCCCCACATGCGTTTACAGAGACTCTCCGTACGTGGTTTCTGCTTCCTGCTGTCCTCTCTCTCTCTCTGATCCTCACCTCCCGTCTCTGCCTCTGCGCCGCTGCAACTAGACAGCTCGGTTTAATTAGTGCAAGTACAACTAACCCCACAACCCGACTTGTATCTCATAATCAGCGATCGACCGGTTTGTAGTACGTATTATTTATCCTCTGGTTGGGAGATTTGTTGTAGAGACACCGTTACGCGCCCCAGTGGGCGTTTGGCGACACGGTGGCGCAGGAGTCGCATACAGTCGCAGTATAGTCGGCGCAATATACAGCCCCAAAATATCCACGATGTGTTAGTCCACATTTCTAACACATCGTGCTGATCACATTTACTTGGAGAAAAAAAAAAGACTACTGAGATAGCATTACCACCACGGAGGGAGATCACAGCCATTCTGCCATTTAGCAGCCAATTATAATGCAGCTGTTCAGTAAAGAAAGTATACCCTCCGGTGGCCTAATTCCCAGCGTCATGAAGATGTGTATTTTAGCATTTTAAAGATACATCAGTTGTAAATAATGTTATATAAATTAAAATGAAACCCAGTCGATGATGGCAAATCATGAATTCCGGCATATTTTCATTTCAGAGATTTGGAGTGAAGGAGAAGTAGGTGTGCAAGTAAGCAGTCTCCGTGTGCTTTGTGTGTGTGTGTGTGTGTGTGTGTGTGTGTGTGTGTGTGTGTGTGTGTGAAAATTAGGCCACATGTATCATCATCAACAGAATTCACAGCGTGTCTCACTTGCTACAATTTTTGGCAATTGTTTTATTCTAAAGCGGGGCTGTTGAAATAAAACGCTATACCTCGTGCGTCGGACGCTGAAATAATAACCCCCCCTCACAAGTCGTCTGCGTAAACACATCCACAGCTTAAAGAAGCACACAAACTGTGTCTGTGATATTTCTTGCTGGAGTCCCACACTTCGACACGCGTGGCTTCAAAACATACACCATCCCCCTAACACACACACACACACACACACACCGGATTCAACGTGTCTGGCTCCTAGAGCCGCAGAAAACAAAAAAGCAGACTCGCCTCCCAAATCTCCTCCAAATATTGACCCATTACGCATCACTGCTACCGGCTCCCTCTCAGCAGAACAAAGCCAACAATTGTTCCTTATTGGACTAGTGTATTTAAAAAATAATAATCTCAACATCACCTGTCATTATTTGGAGGGCATTAGCAGAGAGTGACAAATCCTCACAGCCAGAAAAAAAACAACCTCAGACGCATACGGTCACAGCAAAGAAGAGAAAAGTCCTTACTTGTGTTTTGCGGCAATCCCTCCGATTATATTCCCCAGACTTGGGGAGGTTTGTAAATATCCCTGGATATAGCTTGGATGCAGTTCACGCTTCTGTGTTTCTTTTATTTTTCATCCAGAGCGTTGAGCCGACCACAACGTAGCTTTCCTTTTCCCCCCTCTCTCCTTCAAGACAGATGTGAACGGTCCTGGCCGAGTCGCTCCACCTGCATCCCTGTTGTCAAGCCCGCCACAAGGCACACCATGCGACTTCACATCATTCTTTTCAAATTAAAAGTCCGACATCGATACGCATCTCTGGACCTTTTATTGTGGAGGTTCCGCCGCCGTGTTTCTAGCGGATGCTCCTGGGTGTGTGCGGCGTACTTTGACGCATCTCCACCTGCACCCGCTGGAATACACAGCGGCATCAGCAGCAGTGGCAGCGGCACCGCACTGAGGAGGCCGCCCGCAGAGACACGCCCCGCTCCGGCTGGCTACTTCACCCTGGGCGAGGGAGACGAGAGGGCGGTGCTGGGTATGCTGTTCAAAAATACTCCACTTTCCTGGGTGAGTGGTCACACCTGACAGGCGGTGGAGATTTTTGAAATTCTAAAATACGGTGGTCAAAGAAGATGAAAGTGTATAAAGATGAAGCAGTGAGTGATTTCAGGAAGAAAAAAATATTGAAATCAAAGGGGGAAATCCATAATATAGTCCCATAAAAATAAACATAATCTACCCAAAGAACAGCATAGCCTATAGAGCGCAAATGCTCCCGGTCCTGAAGGATGGTCACAGCTGCTCCAATAATGATATCAAAGCTGACAGGCCTACAATCAGCTGTGAACTTAATTATATAAACGACACTGTCTGAGGCCAAATGGAGCAATTACTAATGAGTCACAAACTTCTCAGGTGCACTGCTGCTATCATTTGCTGACTGCCCAGTGCCCACACCCTCACACATTTCTACAGGCAATTATCAGACAAAACAATGGGTCCTTGAGCTCATCATCATTAAAGGGAAAAAGCAACAACATTAAAAGAGATCAAATCAACCCTCATCAGTTTACTCACTTGGATACACGCATACATTCTCCTCATAAAGATTAATGATACCCTAAATTGGTAAGTAAACAAAAGCATATAGATGAAGAATATTGAGTATTTACCAGTTTGGAAGTCCCCTGAATGAATATATCAAAATAAGAATAGCCACATGCTGCTATATTCTCATAAGCAATTTAAGTGTCTCTGTGGTACTCAAGATAGAGTGAATAGTGACTATATGCCACGCTCTGTGATATTTAGATCCAAAGTATCGCTCTAATATTCATACATTCTACTTGTTCTGTGATATGGTTTCCAAATTCATAGTAAACTTCAGCCAGTGAAGTATGCATTCAAAGGTATGGTAATGGTGAGAGGCAGAGCTGTCTGTTCAAGTGGAATATTGCTGAGATAATGTGAATATCCACAGTTTTATAGTTTCTTTGTGACAACGATTTAAATGATTTTTTTTTTTTTTACCAGTCTAAAGAGCGGTGGCTGTTTTATTCCTCCAGTTAGTTAGATACATTTAGTGTGCATCCAGAGTGTAGATCAGACCCTAATCAGTAGCATATTTATAGAGACAACAAGTGGGATCAGCTTTGACATAGCTAAGCCATTCCCTTTCTGCTGCATCGCCACCTGTTACCCTGAAGACTGCTCCTGCAAAAACAAGGTATGGCCTGCACAAGTGGGGCCATTTGATCTGGGCAGAGAAGAGGGTAATTTGAGTCAGGGAGACCATTTGAAGCTGAAGTTGCATTTCTCTCCTGCTCTCACTTTCTCTTCATTTCCTCTCCTTATCATGTCAGACACTGGGCTGACAAAGTTCCTCATTAGTAGCCTTCCATGGCCTCGCTGTGGTCTGTTGCTCTGTCTTGCCTCAGTGGGAGAGCAACCGGGGCGGCTCATCGTATAACCTCAGCGTGTCAAAGTCCAGCAAATTGTCACAGTAAAAGTCTTCATTTCAGCCTGTTCTGCTTATTTTCAGGATATCTTTCATCTGTCAGAGCGGTGTGTTGGTCTTTCATAGGAGCGTAGACGGCATTGCTAAGTCTACAAGTTAACCAATGATTATGTTTCCATTAAAATATACACGTTAAGCATACAAAAGCAACTAAATAAACGGCTACTTTACGTCTTAGTGGTGTTCAATCAGAAACCATTGGGAAATATTGACCAAACAAACACTATTGACACATACATCAATAATGTGCCATTGGTGTATTTTAGAGTGTATCACATCCATCTAGCCATGAGCGTGTTTTGCCCTTAAGGTCTGTCCACGTCACAGTCGAGCAGTGTGTTGATGGAGAACCCAGTCACAGTCCTAGTCAATGAATCTGGAGGGGGTGCATCAATCACAGCCTTATTGAGCAGCGTGGTGCCGGGGCAGCCTGTCAAACCAATATTGGCACCTCTCAGAATTAATATTTCAGGCCAAACTATCAAATTCAGAAGATTATTGGTAGAGGGTCTGAGTACTTCATTTACATTATATGTCACAGTCTGTTACTTTGGCCTAAGAAATTGACATTTGACTAGTCATATAGACAACGTGGACAGAGGGATAAATGCTTTGTCTGCTGTTAGTGTCTGCTGTTAAGCTGTTACTCAGTCATTTCCATCTCCAAGCATATTAAAGCAGGTTGTCCAAAGGTTGAACTGTTCAGACAAGAAGAGAAGGCAGGCTAATGTTTCCTGGCTGAAGAGAAGGTTAGGGGAAAAAGAGGCTGGACTGTAGGTTTCTAACCTTCTTCTACATGCATTATAAAATTGCCTTCTCTTAAGGATAACCTTGATTAAATACAGTATAAGCACCATTACAAAGCTAGGCAAGTGACAATGAATAAGATAGCTCTTTTACAACCCTGAACTAATGCTTTAAAGAAAACTGTTCTGTATGAGGCGGCCATTTTTTGTTAGGATTTACCATTCTTTATCATTATCGCCTTTTTTCTTAATTTTTATTTTTTTTTAGAATTTAAATGCAGACAGAAATTAATGCCAACAGATTCTTCTTCAACGTTGTTATTGACGCTAAAAGTCTCCTTTAGCATTATATCTAAACGCGCTTTATCTAAACGCGCTTGGTCGGGACTATTGGCGTCCCTTTTGACGCAGTTATGTTAAGGAAAAGGTCATGGGTGGGCTTACATTTCCATGACATGCGGGAAGAATGGGACGGTTAGGTTTAGGAAAAGAAGAATGGGACTGTTGGGTTTAGGAAAAGAAGAATGGGACGGTTAGGTTTAGGAAAAGAAGAACGGGACAGTGGGTTCAGGACAAGAAGAAAGCGACTTTAGGAAACGTGACACGTGGGACACGATACCCGGTCTCCTGGGAGAAAGTCCTGTGCTCTTTGACCCATCCACCCCCCCAACCAATCTCCCTACGAGGAATTTCGGCCTTTCATACTACTCACTACCGTAGTCGCTCTTAGTTTTACATCATCTTCAAACCCCGTGTAGCTGCTGCTCACCCCGGTACGTTATACAAACCTGGTGAAGGGTGATTTTTTTTCGTCGCCTCAGATGCTGACAGCCACTGTCCAAACATCCGTATTTTACGAGTTTGGAGTGAGAACCGGTTGATGACCATAGAAATAAAAGGATTTCTATGGTACATACAGCGAAGCTGTTGCCCTGATGACAGCTGATAGGTCTCCAAAAACATGACCAAATAATAATAAATAAACCATCAATAAATGAATAAAGCTATGTCCTGGAAGGAGAAGTTTTTTTATGGCATAAGATGAGCATTAGTTTGGAAGTACTACGTTTTGTTTCCCAGCAAAAAGTACAAGTAAGGTCATCTCAGAAGCTGTATGCAGAATGTGTGTATCCTCTAATACAGTCTCTAAACTACATGTACGTGTCAGGTCTCATCCAATGGGTTATAGAGACATCTGAGGGGTCACAAGATGATTACTGGGATAGGAAAGAGGGTAAAAAATACGCTCTGCTACAAAATATTCAGAAACTGTATTTTTCTTATGAAATAATGGATAGTTTTATTATCACGCACAATTTAAGGTTAAAGTTTGGTAAAACTGCTCACAGCTCATGGGGCTAAACAAATGTGACACATATTGTCATGTGAAATTGTGGGAAACACTTAATTTTAAGTTAAGTTACCAGCCAAAAGGGTTGGAAACCCCTGCTTTAATACAATGTTTGAAGTCAATTTGCAATTTTTTTTTTACAAAGATGCCCTAATGTCTTCTGAAATACATAAGTAATTATCAGAGAGTGCTGTTATGTATATGACATTTGTCAGAGCCCTTCTTTTTCACAAAACTGCACGTCTCTGCCGTCATTGTTAGATGTATCCTTCAATCAAGTTTGAGTCAATGCTCTTTGGTGCAAGTTTTCCATCAAAGGCAACATCTAACAATAAATGAAAATATCTCACAGCAGACAGATTTGTGTCAAATGAATGTATAATAGCACCAAATATCATCAGACAACCGCTGGCCTGTTATCGTGATCTGATTTCTATCCAATAGAGATTTTAAATAGCAGTATAACTCATTGGCGTTGTATGTCTTTCAGCGCCTTGATTTAATATTCTCTACATATGAAACTGGCTGATTTGATAAGCTTTCACTCATGAGTAATTCATTTCATTGTTGGAGGACCCTGTGAGGTTGTTGCTTTTTCCTCTGTCTCTTCACTGGCTAATTAAAACTAATTGAATTGAATTGATGGTACCGAGCCGCCGAATCACAGTGCTACCATCTCAGTCCTGCTCATCCCTGAAATTAGACAAATCAAGTGTGCCGTGTAATCAGACATGAAAAAAGTCAACACGCCAAAGAAGCCATCTCCTTTGTTTGTTGTTATTGTTGTGAGCATGTTATCACATTTCCATCAAATTCACGAATAATAACTTGGCATAAAAGAGCAGAGGGAGAGTTGTTTAAACACAAGTAAATGTGGTTGTCTTAGACGTGACAATGGCTACACGTATAAAAAGTATCCTTGGGCGCAGTTTGTCTTGGCATTAAATCAATACTTCTACACTTACAGATTTAGTTTAAAAAAGAAAAAGAACACTTTTATGTAAAAACAGTCTCCACACACACAAATATATAATAAAGTGTGGTAGATGTGCAGACTAATGCAGACTAATGATATACATTTGTCTTGTTGTTGCCTGCTAAAATTGTAGTGCTGCATAGGTGTATGCATATACACTAGCTTACTGTATATGTGAAATGTTATTATGATGATTAATGTAAATGGGTCTAATCAACACAAAACAGACAGAAGGTCAACAGTGTTTAAAGACTTTACTAAAAGTGGTATACCTACTTGCCATGTTATTCAGTGACGCTCAGGGATGTTCAGTTAAACAGGACCTATCATGCTTTTCCTTATTGTTTGTCATAGATATAATGTTACAGTGTTGGATGTCATATTAAATGTTGGCTAAAGCTTCAAATAACTTCAAATTTTGTTTCTACTCTCGGCTCAAACTGACGTCAACCCTTGCCGGATTTCCTTATTTGGTCATCTGCTCAAGGCACGTTACTGCAGTGTTTACAATACATACACTGCAATCGCGGCTGCTGATGTTGTTAATGTCTCCCCAATTTCTGATCACGTTCCTGCTGGAACGTGTCCAGTTGTGTAGTTTTTGGTTTAGAAGCTTTTATTGTTGATTTTTCATTGTAGAAAGTGGCACTATATTCCATCACAGTCAGTCTCCAGCTGCAATGACGGACACCACAGAGACACTACAACAGAACGTCTCAGACAGAGGGTAAACAGATGCAGCAGTAATGGACACTATGAGGAAAATAGTGTTTTTTGTACTTTAGGTAAGAACTTTTACTGGATAGGCTACATGGGCCTACATGAAACAGTAACGCTCAACGGGGGGGGGGGACTTGGGGAAGGAGTGTTTACAGATAAATGTGTACTTACTGTAAAGTACAAATGTTGCTGTTCTAGCGAGAAACCGAAAAGCCTCCATCCAAATCATTAACTGGCAGCCATGTGGGTTTGCTACTGAGACTCAACACCTGTCAGAGTAACTGATTTATTTCCATAGTATGTTGGACAGATGTTGACTAATGGTCAAGAAATGATTGAGAAAAGGCAAAGAAGAGGTTTGCATGGTGACACCATTAAGATATATGGCAGTTTAATATTTCAATTGTTACCCTGTGAGGCAAATTTGGAGGCTTTCCTCCGAAGACAAATGACAGCATCAGTCGTGTCAGCAAATGCCCCCATATATTTATGTTCAAGCCCTCTTGCGGCTGTCAGAATTATCGGTCGGGAGCAAAGGATAAAATGTGTAATGTTGGTATAGAGACACAAAGTTGGAAAAGGAAGGATGTTGGTGGGTGACCAAAATGTCGGGCTCTGAGATTGATGTTTGCTTCCCGTATCCTACCGACAGTCAACGTTGGCTTCTTTCAACCATGACCATAGTCGTTCCTTAACTTTAACAAAGAGGTTATTTTATGCTGGGCAATGTTAAGCAATACCATAAAAAAATGCCTTTGTTTTGACTTGACTTCCTTCCTTCCAGATATATGATTTATATTGAAACATCCCATTGCTTAATCCTCGTAACAATTGGACTATTATGCCATCAAACTATGCAAGCTAGATGGGGGAAGACAACATTGGCTCCTTTCCCAGTAACCAATGGGGTTAGACAAGGTGGAATATTGTCACCTGTTCTTTTTAATTTGTATATGGATGATCTTTCCAGGACATTAGAAGTGTGTAAGACTGGCTGTATAATGGGGGTTAGGCCTATTAATCATCTGATGTATGCAGATGATTTAATTGTTATGTCTCCATATAGTGCTGGCCTACAGCAACTGCTTAGAGTCTGCTCAAACTATGGACTACAGTATGACATCAAATACAATGCAAAAAATAGTGTTGTATTGATGGCCAGAACTGAGGACAGGAAGCTATGCTTTCCCTCTTTTTACTTGACAGGGCAAGAGCTAAACATAGTTATTAAAGCAAAATACCTGGGCCACATCATCAGGGATGATTTTTGTGTCGATGATGACATACAGTGCTGTAAATTATATGGACAAGCAAATATGCTGGCACGCAAATTTCACATGTGTACTGAAGAAGTTAAAACATCTCTTTTCAGAGCATACTGTACTCCACTGTATACAGCTCACCTATCGCGCAGCTACAGTAAAGCAAAGATAAATAAGATAAAGGTGGCATACAACGATTGAAGTGTCCAAGATGGACCAGTGCTAGCCATTTGTTTGTGACGAGTAATGTTCCCACCTTTCATGCTGCGCTGAGGAATTTTATGTACAGATTCATGTGCCGATTAACAGAGTCAAAGAATACCATTTTACCTGCCTTAACCAACCCTGCACTTAGTGAAACCAGATATACCTCCCAACTCTGGAAACACTGTAAAACGAGAACTTGAAATTGCTCATCTTACTTTGATTTTCAATTAAACAGAACAAAAACACATAATTGCATTATAAACTTTGTTAAAGTAGTTACTTCAACTCACTGTATTAAGTTTATTGTGATAAGTTGGTCTCACTTCAAAATGTATGGTGGCGCCACTTTGAAATTGTAGTTAGACTCAAATTGAGGCCAGGTCAATTACTCTTTTCACGCTCTACGCTAAAACAGGGTTTCCTGGGCAGTTCTGCAGGGGTTTTCAGTTGCCTACCTTTTCGGCCTGCTCTATGCCTTGAACTCCGATTTGCGTACTGCAGTCAGGTGGTTCATTGGCTGGTCAATTCCCATGATGCAAGGCAGTAAATGGTTGTGTCAAACTTTGCTGAAAAGTTTGCAGTTTGTTCGAAATACAAATGTAACTTTATGAATTCCGTTTATTAAACGTGTTTGCTTAGAATGTAATGTTTTGTTGCCTGGTAATTGTCATTGTTGTGCTGGTTTACATTTGTAACCATGAGGTAAGTGACTGTTACGTTTGATAAGAAGAGCTGGAGTTTTGCAGTGTTAGACTTTGAGCAGTAATAGGCTTCCTTCAGCCAGTATTCTGCGGTGCGTCACTTCACTAGTGGCCCTTTTATCTCAAGTGATGCAAGATCAGGCGCTTTAGATGGGCCCCTATTTTGCACGGGGGCTTTTTAGAAGTTGAAACTTAGTTTTTACACACAAAAGTTAATTATCTGAACAAAAGATAATTAGTTGACATGACTGTTTTTGAATTATTTAGTATGTGAAACTTAAGATTTTAAGTTTTTATATCTATGAAAGATAAATTATTTAAACAAAACATTATTAGTTGGCTGAACTATTTTCAAAACGTAGGAGTTTGAGTTAGCCTCAAAACTCAAAAATCTAGTGCAGTAAGTTGCCTTGAAATTTTGAGTTTTCACAACATTTTTGCGTTTTACAGTGAACACTGGAACACGCATCTGTACCTGTTTTAATTAATGTGCATAGCTATTTGTATGTATGTATGTATGTATGTTTTGTATGTTCCCTTTATGTAATATGTGGTATGTCTGTATGTATTTATGTTTCTGTGTTTGTGTGTACCCCTCTTTTAATAATATATGTACTTTTTGATCTGGACCTTGAGTCTGTAAATAAAGTTTTATATATTATATATATATATATATATATATACAGTACAGGCCAAAAGTTTGGACACACTTTCATGACTATTTACATTTTAGATTCTCACTGAAGGCATCAAAACTGTGAATGAACACATATGGAATTATGTACTTAACAAAAAAGTGTGAAATAACTGAAAACATGTCTTATATTTTTGATTCTTCAAAGTAGCCACCCTTTGCTTTTTTTATTAATAAGGGAAAACATTCCACTAATTAACTCTGACAAAGCACACCTGTGAAGGTAAAACCATTTCAGGTGACTACCTCATGAAGCTCATTGAGAGAACACCAAGGGTTTGCAGAGTTATCAAAAAAAGCAAAGGGTGGCTACATTGAGGAATCATGAAATAAAATGAAAACACATTGAATGAGAAGGTGTGTCCAAACTTTTGGCCTGTACTGTACTGTATATATATATATATATATATATATATATATATATATATATATATATATATATAAAAAAAAAAAAAAAAAAGAAAAAAGCAAAGATCACTGTACAGCAGGGCTGGACTGGCCATCTGGCATACCAGGCATTTTCCGGTGGGCCGACGGACTTTTGGGCCGAATCCCGATATAAATAGGCCTTTTTTAATTTTTCCCGGGCCCGGCGCCCATAAAGAACTCACAGCGGCCCATTGGTTTATTTTCTTTATTGGCACTGGCCTGACCCACTCCGGGCCGCAAATTTACGAATCCCACTATGGCCACGCCTCCGGGCCCTGAGACGTGAGCTGTAATAGTTATGCTGGAAGTTTAGCATTACGCGTTATAATGGACAAACGACCACCAAGTGCAAGGGAAATTAGAGGAGAAAAAGATTAAGAATCTAAAGCGGATTCCTCAAAATATTTCGGACATGTTTGGGTCTGTAGTAGCTGCTTCAACATCAGCATTACCTGAAGTAGAGGAGGAGAGGTGGCTGGCTATAGAAGCAGAAACAACGATGTCAGGGAAGAAGGCGCGAGGAGGAGGCGAGTGAGGAAAAGATGGAAGAGAGAGTAGATGACGATGTGGTAAGGAGTAGGCAAATTAACACAGACTCTCAGGAAGGGAGGGAGGTTGTGTGTGTGTGTGTGTGTGTGTGTGTGCGTGTGTGTGTGTGTGTGTTCGTGTGCGTGAGTGTGTCACGTCATAACGACAACAAGCAGTTTGGCTGTAACATTAAAGTTAGTGGCTGTCAGGTAACCTAACAGCTTAAGCTTACATTGAAAATGCTAGCGGTTGGCCTGTTGGGTAGCTGAAGAGTCTGTGGATCTATAAAATCAATGATGATATAAGCATCAGTGTTCCTTGAATAGCTTAATTAGCTTCTCTTGTATTGGTGCTCTTTTCCAGGGCATATACTACTCTCAGCTTTATTGTAGCTTTTAGGAAGGGTTATAGTTATGGTTATTGTATTTAGCAGACACTTGTGTCCAAAGCGACAAAATATGAATCTTACAATAGTTAAAATTAACAGTAAACTGTTTTTAAAGTTGCTAAGCCAATATTAAGCAAAATAGTAATAATAAAAATAATGACAATACAATATCAAATATCAATAATAAAAAATTATAAAAATACCATAAATATACAAATCATAACTCTAAGAATGAATGAATTATTTAAGTGTAAGATCAACAGATAAGTCTTGAGTCCCCTCTTGAAGGATCCAAAATGAACGCTGAACACTAGGCAACTCATTTAATGGAACCACGCATATTTTAAGAGGACTGTCTGCAGGGAACTTGTCTGACCAATCACGGTGGGTGTGCGCGCCTGGCCCAGAAATGCCAGGGCCGATTTTTTGTCCCAGTCCAGCCCTGCTGTACAGTATCCTTTGTTATAGTAATAGGAGATGATGTCCGTGAAGCTTATAACTGTAAGAGAAGAAAGTAGGGAGCATGTTAGATTCAAAGACAGAAGAGAAAGATTGTACATTCTAGTTGAAATAAGGATCTCTTGTATGTGAAGTGGGGTATTGTTTTTTGCAGTCTCTCAATTACCGCTTATTGCCATAGGTGCTGCCAAAGTGAATGAAATGGTGATCTTCAAGATTGTAACTTTAAATAAGAACAAGTAAACTAATAAACTGCCTCTTAAACATAAGTTGTGTTACATAACAGTTTATAGCAATCAATTTTGGTCCTAGAAGCTGCTCTGCACATCAAGTTCTCATCTAGTAACTTTTTCCTCTTTATCATACTTATTACCTCAAAGAATGAAGAAAGCTGCAGTTCCACACAAAAACAACACCGCTGATTGGGCACAGGTAGACAATCGCTGTAAATCAATAAGCCCTTTTGTCAGCAGGTTATGTAATTAAGTTTGAATGGTTGTTCAGACAATATGAGATTCTTAGAAAAGAAGTAGGCAATAATAATTAGACATGTAACCACAAGCAAATTGTATGTGCCGCGCAATCACCTTGATTCGTTTGAAGAGGAGGAAGAAATAATAGCCGTGATGGAAAAACTCCAAACACATCAATTATCTCATTCAAAAAAGAAAATTGGCAAAGCAGCACTTTATTAAGACAGTCTTTGTAGCCATCTGAACCACCTCTGAGATATGAATCTGTCGTGTTGAAGGGCATTGTGGGAGAATTGTGTTATCAGCATGTATGGCGAGAGGAGAAGCAGGCATGCTCTGCTCCCTAAAGGCCTAGTCATGATTAGATGATCAGACATGATGGCTCCAAACATATTTACCCCACGGAGCCCTTTGGACATGGTGTGTGTGTGTGTGTGTGTGTGTGTGTGTGTGTGTGTGTGTGTGTTTGTAATGCAACAGTGACAATATCAGCATGTTTGCAGATAGCAGCTTCTACTCTACTTCTACACAAGGGAGGGAGAGAAACAAAGATACACAGCTGGAGACACCACTGGAGATGTCTATCTGTTTGTATGAATCGTGTGTTTGCCTGTGAAATGCATGTCAGTGTTTTCATGTTTGCTTACAGTGGAGAAAGAACAAAACATGGGACGGATTGCCATGAAAATTGAAACCTGTATCTGACGCAGAGGGGACGCAGAGGGGTCTGCGGGGGTTGCTGCCGCAGAAGCATAAATCAGCCTTAACCCTTCTCCCATTTGCTGAAATACTTGCCCAAGGTTTCACCCTTTCGGGCAGATACTCCTCCATTCTGTCATGTTCATCCATCCTGGAATCCTTCTTTTTCTTGTTTTGTTGGCAGGTGCTGTTTGATTGATTGAGTTTTCGTCACTACTGTGGATGTAACAGCTAATGTGCTACACACTGCCACCTGCTTTACTGGAGGAAAATGTAGCATATACATCAAATAGGCCTGGCGGTTATGCCTACAGCCAAATGTTTTTCTTTTTAAAAATAGGGGAGATTTACAAGACAATATTGTGGGATAACATAATACATGTGGGGTGAACAGTGGGAGAGAGGGGTAAAATACAGGAGAATCCTGGGAAAACAGGAGGGTTAACAGGTACGATGTGTGTGTGCTTGTCAGAAGCGGTTTTAGCATTCCATATTTTAGCTGATGTCATTTTGTTAGTCCTCACTCTGCTTGACTATTAGATGTATCTTAAAGGGTTATGTTTTGAATAGGTTTTAGTTAAGATCAGTGCTAGTTAAAGGAATCCTTCAACATTGTGACAAATTAGCTTTTTTTTATTTTTTTAAATACATACATGCATTTTCTTATTCGTACAATAACATCAAAAACAATAAGCAGCAACCAAGAACTTACAATTGTAATTATTTGGCGGATTCTGAATACAATAATGATGAGGCACCGTAGTAAATATCAGGACTAACAGACCAAAAAGTAAAACCAGGAGTCAAGAGAGATAAGAAAAATGCTAATGCAGCATTATCAATATAAGTGACCCGTCATCACTCCGTTTTCTCCCTCAGACCCCTTAAGTGTTCCAAGACCGGTTCCCATGCCCTATCAAACGCATTCTCCCTCCCTGCAAACATGAATCTGATCTTCTCTAAGTGGAGGATTTCACCCAGCTCTCTCAACCACATCTCAAATGAAGGGGCAGAATCTGACTTCCAAAATCGCAATATAAGTTTTTTAGCCAGTAACGTACCCAGATACACTGGCCATTTGTCCCTGCCAGAGTTCAAAGCAATGTCATTTGTAGACCCCAGAATGGCCACAAGGGGGTTGGGTATCCACTGCTTGTTGAAGGCTTTTGAGTAGAAATCAAATACAGAAGACCAGAATGAGTGGAGGTTAGGGCATGTCCAAAATTGGTGTGTGAGGGTGCCCTCTTGGTTTTTACACTTATTACAAAATGCTGATAGGCTGGGATACATCTTGCTTACTTTTACTTTCGAGTAATGCAACCTGTGTATTACTTTAAATTGTATTAGATTATGTCTCGCATTCACTGAGCTCCTATGAATGTTCATAAGACATGAATCCCAAAATTTCTCAGTGAGGGGAATCCCCAGTTCTGTCTCCCACTCAGTTCTTAACCTATCTGTGCTGGGTGGTGAATGGTTGATCAATGACTGGTATAATATTGCCACTGCTCCTTTTCTGCCTGGCTGAACATTTGTTATGTTTTCGAATGTGTCATGCCTTGGCATGTCTGCAAATGTAGACAAGCAAGACTTTATAAAATGCCTGACTTGTAGATATCGGAAAAAATTAGAGGCTGGGAGACTATATTTGTTCATTAATTGCTCAAAGGACATGAAGTGACCACGCTGATACAAATCCCTCAAACATTCCACTCCTTTTTCCTTCCATAGAGCAAAAGCAGGATCCGTCCCTGAAGGTTTAAAGGCATGGTTGTCGCAGATAGGGCTGTCTATGAACATGTCTGGGGCTTTCAAGTACAATTTAATCTGCTTCCAGACTTTCAAAGAGTTGTGTACTAGAAAGTTCCCTCCGTATAAAGATTTGTTGGGCTGTTCAATAGGGCCGGGAGAGAGGTCCCGCAGCAGGCTGATTGTTCTATAGAAAGCCAGGCTGGGGGATCTCCAACCATGTTCTTAATGGATATACCACTCCTCCAGAAAGCCAGCGTGTTTAAATGTGCAGCCCAGTAGTAGCATTTGAGTCTAATTTCTTAAAGAAACTTTGTGGAATGCATGATGGGATCGACTGAAACAGATGTAAAAATCGTGGGAGAACCACCATCTTAATGGCGTTTACTCTCCCGACTAGTGACAGTGGGAGAGTCTTCCAGAAATCTATGTTCTGCTTCAAT
This sequence comes from Perca fluviatilis, assembly GCF_010015445.1. Taxonomy (NCBI): domain Eukaryota; kingdom Metazoa; phylum Chordata; class Actinopteri; order Perciformes; family Percidae; genus Perca; species Perca fluviatilis. The sequence continues at coordinate 7,491,316 of NC_053125.1, forward strand.
TTTGTTATTTTCAGATTCCAATTCTCATCAAGAAGCCGTGTAGGTTCCCTGGTTACAGTCACCCCCAAATACGTGAGCCTGTCCTTAGTAACTTTAAAGGGTACTGAGTTCAGAGCAGCGCTGTCTTGGTGTAAATATATAGGCATTGATTCCCTTTTATCCCAATTAATTTGAAACCCTGAGAAAGACCTAAAGTGGGTAAACAGCTCCATAATTGCAGGTAATGATTCACATGGGTTAGATACGTATAGCAAAACGTCATCCGCATACATCGACAGATGGTGTTTCTGCCCGTTAATAGAGACAGGTGATATTCTGGGGTGCTTACGTATGCCTGTCGCTAATGGTTCTATGGCTAAAGCAAACAAGAAAGGGGAGAGAGGATCCCCCTGTCTGGTGCCTCGGTATAATGGGAACTGAGGAGCGATATCCTGGTTTGTGATTACACTAGCTGTGGGGTGAGCATATAAAATCCGTATCCAATTAATGAACCCCCTCCCAAAGCCAAAAGCATCCAGGGCTTCATACATATATGGCCACTCGACCTGATCGAAGGCCTTCTGAGCGTCCACAGAGATCAAAACTGACTCTGTCTTGTGGTCGGCGTATAGTATATTGAATAGACGTCGTAAGTTGGAGTGAATGTGTCTGTTGGGAATAAAACCTGTTTGATCAGGGTGCACAATAGTGTGGATATGACTTTTCAGATGATTGGCCAAAATTTTGCTTATCAGCTTTGTTTCGTTAGGGATCAATGACACAGGTCTATAAGAGGAGGCATCTAGCTCATTGCGATCCTTTTTCAAAATTAAAGCTATGTTTGCCTTATAGAGCGTTAGAGGTAATTGACCAATAGTTGCTGCATGTTTAAACAACCGCAAAAGCAGTGGAGACAGCTCCTTAGAGAAGCATTTATAAAACTCCAGATACTTTGTTATTTGGGAATTCCGCGATTGCTTCTACTACTCCGCAATAGAGATGTCCTTGTCTACCTTAGCTCCATCGCTAAGTTGTGGGAGGTTCAGCTCCGAGAGAAATTATCTAATTACTCCTGTGTCATGATTTCCGTTTGACTTGTACAGTTCTGAATAGAACTCCATAAAACGTGTGTTTATTTCTTTAGGATCAGTAAGAACAGACCCAGTGTCTGAATTTATTCTCAGTATGGCACGAGAGGCTTGGGCCTTTCTCAACACTGGAGATTAGTTTAGAGTCCAGCAGTATGAAATCTATCCTAGAATAGGATTTATGAACTGGAGAAAAAAATAAGTAATCTCTGGTATTTGGGTTAAGGAGCCCCCAGGTGTCAACTAAATTTAGATCGTGCATAGCATTTTTTATTTGATCTCTAGATTTGCTATTTGGAGTAGGCCTTGATGATTGTTTATCCAATAAAGTGTCTAGAATGCATTTAAAATCCCCTCCCCAAATAATGTTTGTCTCACCGAGCTCTGGAATTCTACGTAAAACCTTTTGGAAGAATGCAGGGTCGTCAAAATTTGGACCATATACGTTTATCAGTGTGACAGGAACACAGTTGATCGTCCCCGATACCATTAGAAACCTACCTTCTGGATCCTCGACTGTACACCCATGATCAAACAGCACATTCTTCTTTATAATTATGGCTACACCTCGGGCTCTGGCACCAAAATTTGACTGATATATTAGTGATCCCCATCCCATGCTTAGTTTGTTTTTAGCTGTATTCCTGATGTGTGTCTCCTGGAGAAATATAACATCAGCTTTCAAGCTTTTTAAATGTGCCAAAATTTTTCCTCTTTTAACTGGGTGATTTAATCCTCGCACATTCCAGCTCACTAACCTTGTGATATCCCCCATACTCAATGGTATGATATATCCACGTGCTTATGCAACAGCTTGAAGTTGTCCAAAGATGTGTGTAAACAGTCCGCCATAATGTTAAATTGTAAAAATATATAAACAGCTGCATTTGAACAAAACTTAACACTAACACCCTGCGTTGTCCTCCGGGGCCCTCTCCCTCCCTTCGCCCTTTCCCCTCTGAGAACCAACCTCCTATAAGTCCAAACCTTCCGAGCACGTAACATACCGTCTAGTCCACTTCCTCCTGTCCTGTAGAACGCGAGAAGCGAGAAAAAACTGTGCAGGATGTAACGTTGCAAGTGAGTCAGTCCGTATTATCCTGGCTTGAAAGTTGTCTTCTTTTTTCCCTTTTCCCTTTTCTTTTTTTCTTCCAACCATGGACCGCTAGTCTAGCGCGGCACATTATTGTCGTCCAGGAACTTCTCAGCGTCCTTAGGGTTGTTAAATGTGCGTTTGTCCGCTCCAACCGAGACAACAAATGTCGCAGGATGCTGGAACCCGCATCTCACCTCCGCCGCTCTGCATCTGGTCCTGATGTTGTCAAAACGCTGTCGCTGTTTCATTACGGCGGGGCCCAGGTCAGGGAAAATAAAGATGCGTGATCCCTCATATTGTAAAGGGAATTTCTGTGAAGCGAGCCTCAGTATTTGTTCCTTTACTGAGTCGTGATGAATCCTTGCGATAAGTTGACGAGGGGGGCCGACAGTTGTCGCGGCTCTCACCCGGACCCTGTGGGCCCGATCCACTTTGACAGGCTTATTGCCGAAGTTTCCTTCTCCCAGCAGTGATGGAATAAACTTCGAAACGAAATCTGATGGGTTAGCAGTGATGGAATAAACTTCGAAACGAAATCTGATGGGTTGCCTTTTTCCATGCCTTCTTTAACACCTATAATCCGAATGTTTTGCCGTCTAGATCTGGACACCAGGTCGTCCACTCGCTCGCTGAGCGAACTAGCCTCCTCTGCCCATTTTGAACACTGGTCCTCCAGCTTTTTAATTCGGGCCTCATGATCGTTCAGCCCTCCTTCATTTGAGATAACTCTTTGCTCCACGGTGTCCAGTGATTGTTTCAGACCAGCGATAGATGCATTGAGCAGCTCAAACTTAGAGTCAACATTCTGATTCAGCCTATTGATGGCAGTCATGACGTCCGTCATTGTCGGCGTTTCGTCCGTCGCGGCATCCTGAATTCTACTAGCTGCTAGCTGGTTAGCATTCGTCTCATCGCTTGTTTCTTCGGTTGTAGTTCGTTTCTCGTGTGTTTCTAGCTTTATTCGGCTTCACCATGGCCCCACCGTACATTAACAGCAACCGCGGATTCACAACTACCCAGCGAAAAATAAATTGTCTTAAATTGGAGGAGGAAGTGGAGCCTCCCAAAACGTGACTATTCCATCACTAGCTTAACTGGAAGTGCCAAATTAGCTTTTTGCCAAGAATCTTAGCGAGAATTAGGTGTGAACATCAGAATTTATTTTTTTAAAGAGGATATGTGTTTCCAGCTGCCACAAACTGGATCCTTAGCTAGGCTAAATACCTCATGCAGCCACCTGTGTATTGAACGCACAGATGAAATTAGTATAGATCCTCTCAACTCTGGTAGACAGCAAATTAACAGAGTATCTGAGTATTCCTGCATGACTTTTGACAACATCAGTGGGTTTTGACTCTTCATTGCAAGAAAAAAAAGAAAAAAGATATTGGTATTACTGTGTAAAAAATGATAAATTCATTATTTTTGCAAATTTAACCCATTCTGGAGGAAATGGAATGCTGGAAACTAGTGTCAGATTCACACAAGTTTCCCACAACCCCTCTCCATGAAAGCCCCCACACAAACCATTAATAGTCACTCATTTTAGCAACAAGTACATAATCCCTAACCACCTTCGGAAGTTTGTTGGATTGTAAAAGCAAAGTACAGCCAACAAATGTTGTGCCCCACTTTAGCTTGTTTAGAAGGGTTCAGTTGAGAGTCAGAAATAGATCTATTCACTGCTTGAATTTGACCAAATAATGTGCCAGTACCCCAATTCAGCAGTTGCATGACGTGATCATGGCATGTATCTTGGATATATTTATATTCATATATGTACATCTTGTAGGGCTGACCATGAATAGTTGAATATTCGACGATTTAAGGAGCCTGATTCGACTACTAATCTCATAGTCAAATGGTCGCAGTGTCTGAAAATGAGGTAACCTTATTGATAACCTTAAAGGACTTTTCAATTTGGGTTACATGGAAGTGCTGAATGTCTGATTGTACATATAATTTCTTGTTTTTTCCCAAAAAATCAAGATGTATAGCCCATTTTGGTATACATATCAGCCTGTTAATAATAATGTTAATAGCGATTACAAGTGGACAAAAATCAAAAGAGCAGGTATTCTGTACTGGTGAGTACTGGCCCATTTCAGACACTGGTCTAGATTACAGTGAACTTTATGCATACACAGTGAAAATAAAGGAGAAATGGGCCTTACAAGTGTAGTAAGACAAACCTGTATGTGTGTGTGTGTGTGTGTGTGTGTGTGTAGTTGCAAAGAGAGAGAGCCTCTTTTACTCCTGATTGCAAGTCATTACTTCAATCTCTTACTCAATCTTTCTGTCTTTCTCTCTTTCTTCCTCTCTCCAGGCCATCTCTCACTTAATCTCCCATTCCCTCTCTCTCCACCTTCAATTCAGTTTAATTTGCTCTGCTGGCATGGGAAGTATGCATTTATGTCAGCCAGGCATCCGCAGGGGTAACTGATGGCGCAATAACCATAGGGAAACAATGCTCTCAAACAGGAGGGAGTAGGTATCGCTATTGAACCATTAAATAACGGAACGCTCAATGCTCCATGTGACTTGCCGGGAGGGAAATGACTGTCTTTCTCCTCCAAATAGCTCCACTTTCTACAATAGGACTAGGCTGGATCAACGTGTAGAATGATAAAGTAACTTCTAATTGTGAGATGTTGCCGTTGTACACTATAAAAAGCCATTGATGATAGAGGATAAGTGTGGAGTGTGGCTGTGTACAACATGCATGACTGCAACTGATGACGGAGGCTCCATTTAGATTTAGAAAAGGGATGCATGGATGCATACAGTATCCTAGGTTTTCACTCTCACTGCTGTCAGGAAGAAAAAAGTCCAAGAAAGAGAAGATATGATGAACACTTGTATTGCCACACCAAACAGAAAACCAGTGAGGTTAATGTAAAAGTTTTATTAACAACCATATGGGGGGGCTTTCTTGTCAGCCATCCCAGCTATCCAGCTTTTCTTTAATTTAGGCTACCAGTGAGCAGACTCATTCATATATCACATTCACAATTCTGCATCCACATTAGTTGAACTCTTGTTGAAGAATCATGAAATTTAAATTAAAACGTGACCTATAATCTGCTAGCCTTTGATCCTACTGTATCCTCTATCCATCCTCCTTTTCTAGTCCCTTTGATGAACTGGTGAAATGGAGATGACATGCTGAGATTTTTCCTGGGCAGATATGAAAGAGTCTGCAGCTGTTATTACCAAAAACATCAAGTAAATGGTATGTTCTGATGTCGAAAAGCAAGAGCTTCTTTGTAAAGCCATCATTTTGACATTTGACAATCATAGGGGAGAACATCCATCATAGATTTATTTTTCAACAGTGGTCTGAAAAGACCAGAATGCAGTGCAGCCTCTGACAATGAGTATAATGCCCCTTTCAATACATCCTATATTTATTGTGGAAGAGCAGCTATTATACTAGTTTTCTGGTCTTAGTTTTTAAATTCAGGACTCCTATAGAGCAGCCTGACGTCATTCACCGCACAATAAACTATGTAGATCGTCAGGAAACTCCTACCCATTTTCTGCTGCTCCTCTGAAAGCTTGGTTTAGGTTCCTTAGAAAAGACAAAAAAAGCATAATATGTGGTCTTTAAGTGTTTCAGTGTAACAATTCAAGTATCATAATAGTCAGCTGAGTTGTTGAACTGTCTACTGGCAGTGTTTTTTTCTGTGATAGAGTTGCAGAGGAGGAAGCGGTGGAGCGCTTTGAAGAGGAAGGCCCACTCGCCTCTAACTGAACTGATCACAGACAAGGCAGAGACTACTGCTGCACGCAGAACAATGGACTCCTGGACTTCTGTTCAGTAACTGAGTTGAGCTTCCCCACTTTACTTTCATATGGACTTCCTATTTGGGATATTTAATCTTTTTAAATATTATCATAGCCTGTCTTTGTCGTCGTTCCTTTGGGTTGCCATGCTTTGCTCTCCCTTGTATAAAAGAACCTAGGCCTACCAAGTAAATTGTTTTATTGATTTAAGATTCCTGGACTCTAGGAAAACTAGGTGGTGTTGTCGTAAAACATTTGAAGTAAATTTGCCGTGCCACGCAACTGGAAGTCTTGTTACATGTACACAGGCGCATTCAAGTTCAAGTTCAAGTTCAATACTTTATTGCCATGTCAACACAGTTGATTGGAATTGGTCTTGGTGCTAATCAGGTTAAAAAAAAGGCAATACATACACAGGAACATACAGTACATAAAAGACAATCACATAGACAATCATTCAAACCAGTAAAAAGCTGTAAAGACCTGGTGTTATTGCAACTTCCCATAAAGTGTCTTGTGCAGTCTATAAAGTGCATTTAGTAGGTTTACTCTGCAAGGTGCCTGAGCATTAAGGAGCCTAATAGTGGCGGGGTAAGTGCTGTTACAAAAGCGGGATGTTTTGCCTCTGAGACTTTGAACTCTCTTTCCAGAGGGCAGTAGCTGGAAGAGGGACCTGGCAGGGTGGGAGGGGTTTTCTAGTACTTTCTGCGCTTTATGGCTGGTCCGCGTGGCGTAGATAGAGGCTACAGATGGGATGGCCTGACCTATAATTTTGGATGCGGTGTGCACCACCTTCTCCAACTGCTTCCTCTCTGAAGAGGTGGAGTTACCATACCAGACAGTGATGGAGAAGACTAGCACGCTTTCCACTGTGGCGCTGTAAAATTGGAGCATTGCATCCCTAGCTACTCCAAACTTCCTGAGCTGGCACAGAAAATGAAGCCGCTGGTGGACTTTGCTTATAATGAGGTTGGTGTTGACCTCCCACTTCAGGGACTGACATATGGTGGTGCCAAGAAATTTAAAACTGGACACACATATTCAGGTTTATAATCATATTCTTCTACAAGTATCTTTGCAATCAAAAGAGCTGTTTATTAGTGTAAAAAGAGAGGAGCAAAAGCCTTTTCAGTCAAGGTCCAATATTTAATGGGATGAGAACTGTGTTGAATTGGTTGACAACTTTTGAAATGTTCCAAGCATGACACAACTTTTATCTGTGACTTCTCCTTTATCTTTGACTGGGATTATTTTTCATCTCATTAGTACTTTATTTGTACAATTTCAGAAAAATCGAAACTGTTCAAACCTCTTACAGAAGCCTTGAGTGTGTCTTTACCTTGGTATGTACAGCTTATCTGGATGTTAACAGTATTATACTGTGCCTATCCACAACATAAATATCACAGTTACTGCCTATGAAATGTCTGTCAATTTACACTTTCAGTTAAAATAGACTTACTCTATCCTTATGGGCCATTTATTGGGTACATCCCAACCTTTTGGCGGTCTCAGATGACAGCCAGGATGCAGGATTTCATGTTTCTCAGATGGCATCCTGTCCGCTATAGCTATAGTGAAATGTCTCATGTCCATGACATGTGTTGGCTTGAACTGTCCTTCACATTATAACACTGGGAAACATCCTATCTTGTGTAAATATAACAAATGACCTTGATAGATTATATAAATATGAAATATTCTGTCTTGTGGCACTGACGATCACATCCCCCCCATCTTGAAGCTCTCTCATTTCCTCACGTCTGTTTTATAGGAGAACATAAAGTACATGTACAAGTAATGAATTATCTTCTAATATTAAACCGGCTGCATGCAATTCATGTATAGTGCCTTGGTAACGCTTCTCTATTTCCCTCCATTTTCATTTGTCCATTCTGATTTAAATGACATTCCCCATGCATTCACTGTGAATATCCTAGTGTTAATGAGGAGATGTTTATGTATGACTGGCATGTTAAAACACTTGGGGTGCCTGCTAATGAGCCGTGGGATTCCAGCTAAACCAACTAATCCAATAGGGCACTCCTTAAAGCCATGAGCCAATCACCGATCAACCGAACAGTGATTTGGCCTTTGACTTGGTGATGTACTTTATAGCTTTATATGGCGGTTCTGATTCTTTTGTTTTTGTATTTGATAAAAGAAAATATGAATTTTAAGTCATTGTCAAATGCATTACTTTAACTGTCACCTACAGATCTTGCATGTTTAAGGGGTGGTTTAGCTTGTTCGTCAAATTACAGCCTCACTCATCTTATGACACAGGTTCTGCCCGTTTTTCTTTTCCCATGCTCTTGTATAATGTGCTTTAATTGTCTGTTAGATACAAGAGAGCATTTCTGAAAGGCATAGATGGGTGGAAAGTAGTCTATATCGACAATGTTTTATTTCCGGGATTGTTCACGTGCCGCCGAAAGGTTCCGCCGGAGATCCTTAATTTTCAGCCGGATGTCCCTCACCTTCCTCTTTCTTTGTGTTGGCATTCTAACCTCCGGTGGATTTCTGAGGACTATGGTTAACTGCTCCTCAGATCTCTGCAGGGTAAATCCAGACAGCTAGCTAGACCATCTGTCCAATCTGAGTTTTCTGTTGCACGACTAAAACAAACCTTTGAACATACACATGTTCCACCAAAACAAGTTCCTTCCCGAGGCTATTTTGCAGAGGCACCGTTGCTCCTTTCGGCGCTTCGCCGATTGTGATTGGTTCAAAGAAATGCCAATACACCAGAGCACGTTTGCCTCCCATCCTGGAATGTTATGTGGACTAGTCAGACCTTCCTCGGCAGCGATGTGGAGGAAGGTCTGGCAATGCGAGACTAGGTGGTTTTTTGAGTTTTATTGCAGCTGGTTTGAGGCATAGCAAGAAATGGAGAGATGGAGCCAGAGGAGGGAGATGTGGTTGGGCGATGCTGTTAGGTTTATATCTGTCATTGTGTCATGAAATGGAATTTAGAAAGTTAGAGAGCAGCCAATGTGCTTACAGGTACAGTATGTCAGTTCAAAATGCTCAAAAGAAATCCTGGGAAACTTCTACATCCACTTTCGCAGGCATACTTGCCTTTAGTTTCTCCCTAAAATGATGTTTAATTCAGTTTCATCTCTTATTCTCCAGCGTAGTTCTGATGTAAATAAAGTAAATATGTCATGCACAGCAGCAGCGGTAGAGCCCTGTGTGTGTGTTTTTAAAGAAGGCCCTGTACTCCTCTCCATACTTTAAATATATTTCTTGAACAGGCCTAAGCAACCTTACTTTTGGGATTACAGTGTGCCATTTCATTTGGCACAAGGCGAGGAAAGGTGGATGTTCTGAAACCACCATCAGTTATTTTTCTTCCTTGAAGGTTCTTCTTTTTTCTGCCACCTAACTTAGAAAAGAGAAGAAAACCTGTCTGTACAGTAGGGGGTAGAGAATCCCTATTGAGTGTAATAGGCCTCTCCTTCCAACTGGAGCGGATATAAAAATACATGTAGAGCGTGTGTACATAGGGGGATAGTCAAAGCTGTTCTCTGTCTTTTCGGTTGACTTGGGTTTGCTCAGCCAGCAGGAGACGAAGTCACTGTCTGAACCCCAGAGCATTCGGTTTCTGGAGACGGGACAGCATCATCACACCGCTGGCCTACTTGTGTGTGTCTCCTTCTCCCGTCCTTTGTCTCTTTCACTGAGTTTTGGTTGAGACTTACATTTGCTTAGAGTCTAATATTTATGCAACCAAAACCTCCAAACATTTGACGTGCAGAACCTGCCAAACAAACAGTGGCTGAAAAGCTCAAAACAGGATTGGAGGATGCAACATATAAAAAAAGGATGCCAAACACAAGGTTAACAATTAACCAACAGGCTTTATTAAATAATGCAAAAATAATCCCAAAAGTAGTAACCAAAGAGAAAACAAAAGGGGACTGGAGACCCCGGCCAAAAAGAACAAAAGATGGGAAGATGCTGGACCAACCTCGCAATGGGCCGTCGCTCCCCGCGTCTCCCCGAAGGGGAAACTCCGTACTAGTGTGCTGCTGGTGTGCTCTCCATGGGCCTCTGTCCCTTCACTCTCCGCCCTCTTATCACCTCCCCCACTCTACCTGCGCACTGACTACGCTCAGGTGTGCAACAGGCAGAGGGAGGAGGACAGAATGAGGGACAGAGAGAGACAGAAGGACAAAACGTGACACACACCGGCACATGTAACGGACACATTGATGTATTGACCATTTCTGATTGTTCATGTAACGTTGGACTTGTTATTTGAACCCTGCTCCAACGTGACACAGGTAGGCTATCATGTGTCGTTGGGCTGACTGTAACGGGCATAGTGGCACGTTCTACTGTGGAAAATCACCAATAAAAGCTTCTAAACTGAAAACTTAATCCAGCACAAAATACTCAAAACTTAATTGAGAATGCAGTTTTGTTGTATTGGGAACGTCTTTTTAGGAGACAGGGCTGCAGAAGGTAACCTGACTCCGCCAGATGGATTCCTTCGGCATAGCCATCTGGGAACTTTCCGTTTGAGACCTTTTGGGAAGGGGCGAAAATACTGGATAGCTGATTGGATAAACCATCCGTCTATCACCTGGCCAAATCAACCAATCAGATCAACGAAGCGTATGAAAATACAACCACAAGCCAGGCTACCCCTGCTGCTGCAGGCAAAGCATAGCTCGTTAGCTCAGCAAGCAAGCAACATGTCTGTAAAGGATATTTACCGTTTGTGTAACGAGAATTTATGAATAAAAGGCGCCATTTCAGGTTCCCGGTCCATATTCCAAAAGAAGGATCCAAGAGAAAAAAGCATTAGCGAGCGGCTAACAGAATTAGGTCTCCTGCTGTCTGAAAATACTGGTTAGCTGATTGGATAAACCATCTGTCTATCACCACCTATGTTGGTTATAGACGCTTCTCATTGCGTCACACCTAAACCCGCCTCAAAACCAATACTGATTGGTCGGTCGTTTGGCGAACGGCTCCAAATTTTCTCTATCTCAAGATGCCAGACTGATCTGCGAGTGGAAAACTGGAGCTCGCGACATCAGGACGGTGTCACGAGGCTATGCAGAAGGTGCAGCGGAGAATAAATAGGCTCGTTCGAGATGAGCCAGATCTGCGCAGAATCGATCACCGGCGATCGCCGCCCAATGCATGCCGGTTAGATTTGGGTCCGACTTGATCCCGACTTGCTCTGAGGTCATGCACACGTGGGCAATGATGATCTCATGAGAGCAAGGCGGCCGCAGTTTTTAGAGCCAGGTGCCGCAGTTGCTCTCCACCGATTGCAAGACCCAGACGGACCCAGGGCATGCTGGGAAACGCCGGCCTCACAGCTGATCTAACAGCTGATTGGTTCACAATCGACTCAACCTGATGACGTTTTATATAAACTTTTTATTGATTTTGAATTGGAGGGATTTTAAGTGCGATTTTTCTGATTTAAAGACTTATTCTGTACAAATCACATGTTATGTGGCTGATAGTTACGTTTAGAAGTCAGAGAGACTAAATCTAATCAGATTACAGATCATCTACAGTGTGTGTTTATTAAAACCAGCAACAGATCGCATGTAGAGTATTTTGACAGCTACTCTGTCATAATAAAAACAACTGGAGACTGTGTACAAGCAGATTTATTGGTCTGATAACATTTTATTAAATCGGAATCCGACCACAGTGTTTCTGTGACTTCCTGTTCAGCCTGAAGGCTGCTGGAATCGGCTGAAAACTGTCTGACTTGAGAGCGGATTTTTGTCACCGCCCCCGGCTGCTCCCGCCTGCTCTCATCCACTTTCCAGGCGAGGCGCAGTTCATCTCCAACGAGCCTATTATCTGCTGGTTTGGCTGCAGCCGTAAGAGGTACTCTGATTACAATTTTATTGACCTACTTTGTACTTTTATCAGAATACATTTTCACGCAAGTAATTTAACTCTGCTGGGGTTTTGGCATTGGGAAAAATCCAAAGCTCGTTAAGCCTGTAGTGTCTGTTTATGGTTGCTGAGCTACTGTATGTACTGCTCTGTAGCTAGAAGCCTTTTTTCTTTTTGTTAAGGAACTTTTGTGACAGTATTAAGTTTTCTAGAGGATTTGGTGATTTGGTGTGTAGGGTTCCTCTATTTCTTTCTTCATGTTTTAATTTTCTGTGCTATGTGTACCTCATGTGTCTCTGTAGCACTGCCCTGCATGTCTTCCCTCATCAGCCTGCCTTGTTGTTCCCAGTCCTTGTCGTCTTGTCACCACAGTTTGTCATCCTGGGTTTGTTGGTTTCCTGTTTTATTTTGGAGTCTCTTTTTCTCCTGTGTCATGTCTTGTTTTACTTCCTGCTTTGTTGTTTTCCCGCCTTTGTGATTGGCTGCCTCGCCCTGATGTGTTTCACCTGTTCGTTAGCCCTCATGCCCTTATTACCACCCTCATTCCCTGCTTCTCTCTGTGTGTAGTTGCTTCCAAGTGGTTTTCGGCTTTTCCAGTTTTCAGTTTCCCAGTGCATTAATTGGCTTTTGTTAGGATTTTCCGTTTACGTGTTCCTGGATTTACCTGCCTGCCTCAGGACACCTTTTGTTGTGAGCCCTTATTTATTTAATACATCTTCTAACTCTTCCTGCTACCTTCTAATCAATACATTCTGCAGTTTGGGTCCAAGCCTGCTATTTCCTCAGACGTGACACATTAACGGTCATTTCCCGTCCTACATCCATAATGTTGACGTATTGAAAGGGTGAATGAAAATGGCAAATTCCTTCTAAAAATGACTCCTCATCTTGAAACCGTACAAGGATTTTCTGGTGAAGAAGATAATAGCCTCATGCAGTAGCCTGCATTAATGCATGCCTTTCATGGTTGAGCATTAGCATAATTGATGCAGAACAATAATTGAAAATGACAAAGGCACAGAAACGCCCCACAAACCTGCCCAGTCCTGAGCAGTATGTGTAAGACTTTATAGGTAGCCTCTTGTCATTTCTAACAAGCCCATGTAAAAACTGAGCTGATTTCTTTTCTTTTGTTGTTAAAGCAAAGATCAAAATATTTTCTTGACACTTGCATAGCATTGCTTTTCCCTCCGCTCCTTCTATTTTTCCTCCTTCCTGCTTTGAGACTGGAAGCAGGCTTTCTAATAAGCCCCGTAAAGACTGTGGTTTCGCTCCTGTTGTCGCGAGGGAGCGGGTGCATTTCATGCTCCGTGGCTTTAGTAGGAATAAACAGGTTAGTGAAGTGCATGTTGGCTTTGTTTACCCCCAGTCAGGCTGTAAGTTTGACGCCGTTATTCCACGATAAGGGAGACAAAACCACAGTAAGCTGAGAGATGTGAGAAGTCTGTTTTTAGGTCTAAAGACAGACAGCATGTGTGGGTGTGTGCTTGCGTCTATGATTACAATGCTATTCTTGTGAAGACTACTTTACTTTAAATTCAGGATGTTTTCAAGATATATTTAAAATATATCTTATCAGACAAAATTGTAAATTAGAACTGCAGTAGAGAGTATCCTGCTCACCAAGTGGGACAATACAGATTCCGTCTATTTTCTGGAATGTAATTTGGTGTCAGATATGTCAGGTCACTGCAGGGAAGTTTCCACACACAGGAAGTGACAATTTAAGCAACACGTTAAAGTCTTTCTCCAAGCAACCTGGACAGCTGCCAAAATACTTTTTACCATTCCAACCATTCCGATTAGTTGACTTATAGACTAAGGTGTGTGTGTGTTTGTGTGTGTGTGTGTTTTTTTATTAATGAAAATTGTTTGGGAAATTATTGGGAAATTACAGTGTTACAGCAGCAAAATATCAGACACACAGCACACATACAGAATATACATGAAATAATAGGATACAATATACATGAAATAATAATAGGATAGAATACAAGAACAAATATTTGAAATATATACAATTATTGACTATATTTGAAGTTTGAATGTATAGAATGAACCTTGAATATATTGACTGAAAGTCTGAATATATGGAATGAAAGTCTGAATTCAGTATATGGAGTGTTGATCTCTGACTCTTCCTCAGTAGTTAAAGAGCTAACCTTTCTTTGGTAGGTTCCCTATAACAGCTTTGCATAACTACTGTACTTATTATGCTAATTAGATGTGAATAATGAATGCAGTGAAGTGCTAACACTTTCCTCCCTCGTGTTGTGCTGCTTGTGTTATCCAAAACCACCCCCATGTTCCACTTGTTTGTCACTTTCCTAGAAAATGCCACTCTTAGCATCTGTGTCCAAATCCCAGAGAAGAGAGGAGCTTGAGTTTTTGAAACATTTACTTTCTTTCTGTGTGATGAACAACGGAACACTTTTGAGTCGGTCTCTGTGGTTTTAGATTCATGTTTTTATTTTAACTTGGTACCAAGGAATAGCCTCCCACACTGCATGCTGTGCAGGACTATTTAAACAGTCAAGATGTAACAAACCCTGTAGGACAACAATACATAGAGCAAGGTCATAAGGAGGGGTGTTTATGGTCCGAGATGTCTTTTTTTTTTGTCTCCTCTGTCCTCTTGCCTCCTGGTTTTGCACAACCATATATTATTGCATTGGGACATCATAGAGCCTTATCTTCATGGTAGACTGCTCAGAAGATTTAAACAGAAGTTACCAGTAAGTTATACAACGGATGATCCAACTATGATTCATCAGATTTTACATCTAAATTTGAGTAATCTACCCCTATATCCCCTTAACCCCTAAATCTACCCCTCCATGTATTTTTCTGTATTGTGTCATTTTTCCTTCAGATTATTTGAACTGAGTCCATGTTGGCCTGCTCCAATACACATCAGCCACTTCTTTTACCCTGAGAGTGAATACCTTGACTGGCAGGCCATAACACAGATAGAGGTTCAGGTCATTTCCCTGAATCCTACACCCTTCCTCAAAGGCAGAACCAGGAGTTGCTAGTGAATGGTGTGCTTGAGCTTTGAGGTGTTTCTCAATGACCTCCCAGATTCATTCTTCATACATTTACAATCCATCTTTAATTTGGTCGTACTGTCAACAGTGTAAATGTAAACATCTATTTGTCCGTCCTGGGAGAGGGATACCTCCTCTGTTTCTCTTCATTTTCACCCTGTTAGAAGTGTGTATATATATATATATATATATATATATATATATATATATATATATATATATATATATATATTCCTATTTCATCTTGGTCTATGGATAGTGGGTGTCGTATGCTGTACAGATTGTAAAGCACCTTGAGGCCAATTTGTGATTTGCGATATTGGACTATATCAATAAAAACTGACTTGACTTGTAGTGCAGCTAATTGTGCTGGAGGGAGAGAAGAGAAAGACATGGCTGTATATACAGTATAGCATCTATTATACCTGTGCATATCTATTTCTAAAGTAAATGGTTAACTAATGAATCAGTCGACCATTATTATTACATTTCATGTATTACAGTAAAATGCCAAACATAGTGTAAAATAGCAGTAGTTTCACATAGCTTCTCAGGATGTGAGGATTTGCTGCTTTTCCCAGTTTTATGCAAAATGTAGTTTCCTTATTTTTTTATATAATCACCAGATTACTCACTAATGAAATGAATCCCTAATTAGCTGCAGCCCTGTGCCCATCATAGCTTTGTTTATGACTTTACATATGGTGGTTAACACAGAATATGCTAACCACCCAATCATTTTCCACATAAATCCTGCTGCAGAGAAAGTAAAGTTCAAACATTTCTAATAAGAAAAAAGATGGCGTATACTATTATTATTTACTTCATTGCTTATTAATACTTGTCTCATTTCACTTTTCCATAGTCCTGTTTACTGTGTATCACTGCACTCCAGTCCCTCTCTCTCTTTTTGATTTACTTGCACCCAACCTCACAGTGGCTGCAACACATTAAGAAGCATGGTTACACCGCTTGCTCCGTCATCACTGTGTGTGTGTGTGTGTGTGTGTGTGTGTGTGTGTGTGTGTGTGTGTGTGTGTGTGTGTGTGTGTGTGTGTGTGTGTGTGTGTGTGTGTAAGATGAAAGGGATCCTTCACTCACTCGCCCACAACAAACACACATGCACACTACTTCCCTCTGCGAAAAACCACTTATAAATCGCAATAACCCCATGCCAAATGTTAGCCTTAAGTAAGGGAAAGTTTGCGCACTGGAAGGGAGAGGCTTGTGTGTGTGTGTGTGTGTGTCCGTTTGTTTCCATTTATTTTTTTTCATCCAGTGGTGATAGTCAATTCTTCTGGCTCCCACTCTCTCCTCTGTCTTTGTAAAACTGCTGATGCTCAGATGTTACCTGCATGACTAGCTGCCATTGGCTTGCCTGGGCTGCATTTTCCTGGCTCATCCTGAGGATCACTGAGGCTTGGAGGTTTTGTCTCTGAGGCCAAAAAAGACCCTCAGAGCACCTATTCAAAGCTCCAGAGACTGGGATGGCTCTTTGGGCCATTGTCCCCAGGGCTAGGCACCTTTCCAGGGGATTAGCAAAGGGAGAGTTAGCCTGTTAAAACCAGAACGAGGAGAGCCTGTGCAAGCAATTGAGTCCCAGGGGATCTTCTATAAGCCAACACGCCAAGGTTTAAATACGGGCAGTGATAGTAGTATCAGGGATAGAAATAGAACTGCGGGGGAAAAACCCCCACATGTACATGCTTTTTTTGTAACACCCACAGTCCTACTAATCATACTCTTTACTTATTAAATCCCCTGGGTACGAGAATAAGGTTGACACCTTGGCAAATTTCAGGCACTACAAGAGACTGTATGTGCACCACAATTTCTCAAACCTCTCTCCTCCTCTGTGCAATACAAACAGCCACATTATTGAAAACAACAAATATTTTTGGCAAAACAATTCCCTCCGCAGGCTGTGAGCCTTATTGCCTTGGACGTCCTCTCTTGGCGACACGGAGAGCAGAAAAAAAAATTGATGTGAGATCCAGAGCGGAGTCTCGTTCCCCTTTTCTTCTTTAATTTCCTTCCTCAGAGCCCCTGTGCTGAAATGGAGCCAGCGAGTGTTATTGGTCTGATTATTCTGTCGCACTATGGAGCAGAGAGCGAACGCAGAGACTATCTCTGCCCTAACTGAGTGCCAGCCGCCCCTACGGACCGACTGATAGCGGCTGCTGTATATGAGATTCACACTGGCCTCTGGCAACTGGCGTCATAACTGGATGGGCTGGGAGGGACAACACAGTCCAGGCCAGACCGGAGTCGAGGTTGAAAAGCTGCTTATCATGCAGTTGTGTCCCCAGCCCTGGGCTGGGAGGGTTTGGTCAGGGTCAGTTTTCATGGTGATTGGATATATAGGTTATTTGTTTGGAGGCAGTGTTCGTCCCCACTGTGTCACACCTCTGAGGGACAGACAGCAGCTGCACAGCTTCATAGGATTGATGAGTACGACAGAGGATTCAACGCAGGGTGATGACCCAGAGTGATGAGTGGGTCCTGCTACAGTTTTTACCAGGATGGTCTGAATTGTCTACAAACGTGTGCCTTTATAATATTCTTCCCATGTTTGTATGTTTGTGTTGGTGTTCCCCGGTTCCTCCCACAGTCCAAAGACATGCAGGTTAGGTTAATTGTTGACTCTAATTTGCCCCGTAGATATGAATGTGAGCATTAACGGTTTCTGTCTCTATGTGTCCGCCCTGTGATGAACTGGGGACCTGTCTAGGGTGTACCCTGCCTCTCTCCCAATGTCAGCTGGGATCAGCTCCATCACCCCGCGACCCTGAATAGGCTAAGCAGTTACAGATAATGGATGTATGGGTGTTTGATGTCTGGCCATCATTTCAGGTGCTCGTAAAATGTGTTGTACTATAGAAGAATGCGAGCACTAACTCGTTGTATGGTAGGTAATTGTCTGAGTCAGGGGTCTTCAACGTTTTTTAAGCCAAGGACCTCTTAACTGAGAGAGAGATGGAGCAGGGACCCCCTACTTCTGTCATCAATGTATTTAGTTTTTTTTGGCTACTATTAAATATATTTTTTGCAAGTTAGACAGTGTGCAGGAGTTTCTTTGCAAATTTTGACTTACTAATCCCACTCCGACGCACCTGTCTCACGGTAACGATGTGCGAAGTATGTTTCTGTAGTGAAATACTTTAAAACAATTAACAATAATTTGGTGGCCCCCCTACAGTAAATCTGACGACCCTCTAGGGGCCCCGGACCCCTTGTTGAAGATCTTTGGTCCAAGCGACTTATGGAGTGGGATAACAGGTCAGGCAGGTGTAAAGTAACATGTCTCTGCTGTTGAGTCAATACACACTACGTACATTAATTAGCTGAATTATGATCTCATCAGCATAACTTGTGTTAACTAGGTGTAAATTGTCTGATATATTGTATTGATTTTGTAAGAACATGAGGCAACTTAAGTGCTTCATGCCTGTTGTGTCTGATCATTTAGAACTGGCAAAACAAACTCAGGGTAAACATTAAGATAGCTCCATACTCTTACATTTTGTACGACAACAGCTACATGCTTCAGAAACAGCTGGCTCATCAGCAGAATCTACCTTTTTAACGGGAAACACAGGTACAGGAGGAGAAGACCACATGCATGAGTAGCCAGTGGAAGCCTGCAGTGTGTCAGAGATCCTGTGAGTCTCCCACCAGCCTGGTTATGGAGCTCACCAAGGCAGCGGCTTGTGGCAGCTAGTGTTTAGCCTCAGTGCTAATAGCCTGGTGTACTGAGCCTTGGGAAATTAGCTGCGCACTGAAGCATGCCGCAAGAAGCTCGGTGAATGTTGGTCGGTCGACACATAGGTCAGAGGAATCGATGTCCTTTAGGGGCCGAGGGGCTGAGCTTGAGAGCACTGAACTCTCTATAACCTGGGCCAGTGGCTGCGGTATAATTGTGCCAGTGCAGTGATGGAAATAGGGTGAGAACTGACAGGGGATGAAGCTGAAGAAGAGCGTGCAGGGAGGTAGGCTTGGTTGCAGGATGCTAAAATTGCAAAAAGATGTTACAAGGAAGCCTTCTCTCCTATTTCAGAAATGCGTGGAAACAAGCACTTAGCTTTTTCAAAATAAAAAGTGTGTTTCCAGGACTTGTGAAATTATCAGTATGAGCCAGCTTGAGCCCTTTTTAATTTGAGGTTTATTTGATATTAATCTGAATACAGGTCAGCAGTGGCAGTGAGAAATCAAACATCACACATTTTAACTTCTTGTTGGAATAGAAAAGAAGTATATAGTATTTTTGTCCCTTTACTTCATTGCAGTGACAGCAGTGAATAGAAAAACAAAATACAGTTCTATGTATGATTTTCAAAACGCATCTCATCCCCCCTGGGATGTGCTTGTAAACAACAAAATTCAGTTTAATTCCTCTGATCTTGAGTTGATTATGAGTTTTCCACTCATTATATCTGATCTGAAACCCAGGTGGCAGCTCACATTTCTGTGTCTCTGGCTGACACCTCTCACTGGATGGGCTGCTCTTTCTCTAGGGAAGGCATCTACTTTACCACTGAGACCTCCGAGGTGTCCCCGGCTCGGACTGGGAGGAACCTGGGCGTGACTCTAGATGACTAGTTGCCCTTCGCTGCCATCGATGTGACAACCCACTCCTGCGGATTCATTCTCCACAACATCAAGAGGATAAGCAACGTGACATCATGACTTCGCGTAAACATACACGCCCACTTTCTTAAGCCAAGTGGCATGTTATCTGCACGCATTTTGAGTGCCATATACAGCGGACGGGTTGGGTTTAGGAAAAGAAGAACGGGGTTGGATTTAAAAAAGAAGAAAGCGGAGGTTGAGTTTAGGAATGGGGACATAAAGGAATGGGGACATAAAGGAATGGGGACATAAAGGAATCGGGACATAAAGGAAACGGGACATAAAGGAATCGGGACATAAAGGAAACGTGACACGCGGGACACGATCCCCGGTCTCCTGGGTGTAAGTCCTGTGTTTGACCCATCTACCACCCCGACCAACCTCCATACACAGATTTTTGCCCTTTCATACTACTCGCTACGGCGTAAATTCACACGCAATTGCAAGGTAATGTAAGTCAACGGAGGCCAAACGGCGTTTATAAACACGCTAAAAAGCGAGTATGCGTCTTGATAACACGGCAAAAATGGCAAACGAATTGGCGTGTCATACATATGCCACTTCATGAGGTCAGTCTGGGATAAGGCTGTTCTTCACCTAGGTTCAGGTCCAGGTTCTTGTCACGTTCACTCAGACCACTGCACCTTGCTCCTAGCTGCTGTGCCTGAATATGCTGTCTGACCTCTGCAAACTAATCCAGAATACTGCAGCCCAGCTAATCTTCAACCTACCCTAGTTGTCCCACTGCCCGACTCCTCTGCACCCTGCACTGGCTCCCGGTGGTGGCTCGAATCCAATTCAAGTCACTGATACTTGCCTATCGTGCTGCGCATGGCTCAGGCCCATCCTACATCCAGGATATGTTCAAACCATAGACCTCAGCCCGTCCATGATGCTCTGTTACTGCCAATCTGCTTGCTACACCTTAACTATGTGGGGGTCCCAGTTACTACTCAACAGAATCACAACTGTTTTCTGGCTCCATACTGGTGGAACGAGCTCACCATTGACATCAGGACAGCAGATCCTCTACATGCCTTCCGTCGCAGACTAAATCTGTTCAGACTGCATCTTGACCCATAACATAAAACACTTTCTCTAATTGTTTCTAAATGTAGCACTTCAGCAGATTAGCCTATTTGCTGAAGTTAATGTACTTGATTCTTCCAATTTTTGTTTCTGTACCCACATGGTTGAATGCACTTATTGTAAGTCACTTTGAATAAAAGCTTAAGTTTTAATAAAACATTTATGTAATGTAATATGCACTAAGAGGCAGTGAGTTAAAGCCAAAGGATGCAGAATCAAGCCAAAGAAGCTAGTGGAAACTGTTGCTACTGATTCTAGCTGCTCACCTAACACTAGGCTGTTTATAGCAAACTTCATGTCCTCTTTTCTGACTATTGACACACATAACAACACAGTACAATATCTGGGACAGCATATTATTGCACTAGAAGCTCATTATGAGGATGTTCTCCGAGGCTAAGATCAGCTCAAGGCAACAGGTGTCTTAAATCTAAAATCTTCTATTTGGAAAATAAGTTATAATTGTAATTTATTTATTCAAACCTTTTATTTATACTAGAGCTTGGCTTCATTACATTTGACATTGGCTGTGACCTACTGTAGTTGCCTTATGCTTAATTTGATGTAGTTTACCTTCTTTACAATACCTTTTTGTCTTTGCTCTACATTGCAGCTGACACTTTGTCCACAGGAAACAGCTAACAAATGTGCTGAATAAATGACCAACCGTCAGCTGAGATTCCCCAACAGAGTGTTGGTGAGCGATTTATCCCCCAGTGTGTGACCTGGGTCTGGTCGGGCTCGGTCACCCGAGGAAACTCTCCGAGACCGCCTCCACTCAGCCAGAAAACACCCGGGAGGTGACTGGGGCACGGACACATCAGTAGGACTGCAGCTCCCATAAGCCACCCAGGTTAGAGGTCACAGCCGCAGACAGCGGGTGAGGGAGTGTTTACAGTTTGGGAAAGGAGCTGATGGAAATGAAGAATGATTGTGGCGGAGGGGAGGGATGTTTTCGTCTCCCTGATGCAGAGAGACAGGAAGTAGACACTCTACCAGAAGCAAAGTGCTCACTAGAGACGGTTGGACTGATCCCAAGAAATTTAAAACATGGTGTTTTCACACAGAAGTCCACTTACAGCATGGTGGGAAAAGCCCCAGGCTCAGCATTCAGTAAGTGAAGTTGATGTTTTATTAAATTATTTTGAGAATTTTATCATCCAAAAGTTCTTTGGCAATGGACTTGTCGATTTGAATTTCTAGTTTAATGTACTGACAAGAGACGTACCAGTTAAGGTGGTTCAAACATCCTTCAGCCTGAATCATCATTGGTTGAGAGGAAAGTCTGTGCATGTATCCAAGTAAGTTGATTTGGTACTAAAAGAGTGGTGGAGGCTCACTGAGATGATCAAATAAAAATTATCGTTGAGTCATGGTAGATGCTTCAATAATAATAATGAATTATGGCTGTCGATCCAATAAAATATTGAATCGTGATTAATCGCATGATTGTTCATAGTTAACTCGCGATTAATCGCAAAAAAATCTCACATTGTTTTTTAAAAGGAATATTTTAAAGGTTTTCATGCTCTTATTAACATGGGAGTGGACACATATGCTTGCTTTATGCAAATGTTTATCATTCTATATTAGCTCTAGTATTCATGCTCTCATTAGAATAAAAAATGTAAGAAGTCATAAAATCCACGTGCCCAAAATAATCTATTGTATTGACGACAAAGGTTGGGGGGGGGGAAACCCAGTGAAAAATGACCAAGCAATACCATATTTTACCAGATTTATTAGTCCATTATAACCATTGTGCTACAAACCCTCCCCTTCTCACACACACAAGCACCCGGTATTAATGGGTTTTGGCATGTGGTTCTGCCTGTGTGCATGCATAACACTTGTTATGCATCTTGCAGGAATCAGCACATCCTAATTAGCTGCACTGAGAGCAGACCAAAGGACTCTTCTGCTCACAGTAAATGTTCTAATTGCATGAGGAGCAGCGTTGTGGGTGGATCGTCTCAAAAGCCTTCATACTGTATATTTCAGCCATTGGGGCAAACAATTCCTGTTTGAGAAGGACACTATGGGAAAGGTCAGTAAACTGTCAGAAGAAAGTGGAGCATGTTTAGCGCTATACTGTATATATCCTCACTGGACGCTTTCTTGGTTCTACATCGGCTCTGTACTTGCTGCCTCCACCTTGCAATACAAATACCTATCCATAGCTGTTGATGTTGTTGTTTGGATTTCGGTTCTTCTTTAACAAAGTTAAAAAAAACAACATAAAAGCCCTTTTAGAGAATGTCTGATTCTTTTTCCTGGCACGTGAATGGCAGCGATTGAATAAACTGTACAACACTAGGCACTGTGGCATTAGCGAGATTCCCCTCATAGTCTTCAGTTACATCTTTTACTATCACTTTTCATCTAACAAACACCTCATATGATTCAAATCTCAATGGGAGCTATTTACCAGAGAAAGAAAACTAGACAGGCTCATTTGGCAGTGTGACTAATAAGCCGGAGTTATCGAGCTGGCATTGCTAACAAGAAGGAAGCAAAAAAAACGACGAGCAGTTATTAATAAGCACGTGGTGAGGATTGCTTCCTAAAACTTTCAGAGACACCAAAGTACTTTTATTTTGTAAAACAAACTGTGTGGTTTTCATTCGCTGTATTTTACATGTCTTCCAATTTCCTGCAAGAAATATTTATCCTGTAAATATCGTCAAAGAGCAAGTTTTTGTGGATTCATTTAGAAGGTATTTCTGATGAATTGCACGCTGGAGGAATAGCACCGCTCTGTGTGTGTTCTGCTTTTCTCTGGCTCTTTTTTTTTTTTGTAGTCAACAGAGAATTGGCATAAAAAATAAAAAAAACAAAAAAAAAAAAAAAAAAAAAAAAAAAAAAAAAAAAAAAAAAAGAAAAAAAAAAAAAAAAAAAAAAAATTCAAAGGCTATTGATTGGGCAGTTTTTTGTAGAGAGCAAGGATGAAGAATGCTTCACTCACTCTCTTAAGAAAAAGATTTGACCTGCGTTGTTCCAGTGCAGCTGCGTCGCTGGCTCAATTTTAAAAGTGGTCGCAAATGGTTTTTAGCATGTCAAATTTACAAATGGAGGAGATGTCTGTAAACTCCAAGATGTGTCTCTCTGTGTGTGACATTTTTAGCAGAAGCAATCAATAACAAAAATACAAATTTAAATCACATGAATCCATTGGCATCTTAATTATGTGACACTGAAGAGATGTATTTTAAAGGGTGATTTACTCACATTATGACAAAACATATTTTCCCACTTATCTTTAGTGGTAAGTGTTAACCTTTTAAAAAAAAAAAAAAAAATATGCCTGGCAGATTTCAGCGTGACTCAGTCCCCTGTCTTCATTTTGATGACATTGACAGCCTCACTGTATATTGAAAATACTTATATGCCCGGGACAGGAAAGTAAACTTCTCCGCTCAGCCAAGCGCATCATGTGTTTGGGTTTGCCTCTGGAGGAGCGAAAAGCAACCCTCTTGTTCTGATGAGAGCAGTAACATTGCGTCATTTCCACTTGTGAGTCCCGTGTCTGAACGCTGCCTTTGATCGACTGATGTGAATCTGATTTCTTTTTCTATTGTTTTGTGTGTGTGTGTGTGTGTGTGTGTGTGTGTGTGTGTGTGTGTGTGTGTGTGTGTGTGTGTGTGTGTGTGTGTGTGTGTGTGTGTGTGTGCGATAAAGCACAGGATTACCTTTGTCCTTCCGTGCATTCATTTGCCAATCAGTGCACTGGAACAAACCCTGTCAGCTAAGTGTGAGTGGGTGTCTTTGTGGGCTTTTGTCTCTCTCCCATCTGGCCTTTGGATGATGAAACTGCTGCTCCTGTGTTCTGACATGACCTGTCCCTTCACATCAGTCCTCTGTGATGGAGACTGTCAGCTTGGCACGCTCGCATTTGTCCCTTACTCATAAATCCACCGCACACACATGCATGCTCACTCACTCTCTCTCTCTCTCTCTCTCTCTCTCTCTCTCTCACACACACGATGCACACACACACACACACACACACACACACACACACACACACACACACACACACACACACACACACACACACACACACACACACACACGTAATCACCTCTGGCTCACCAACAACCCCTTTTCTCTCACACACACACACACACACACACACACACACACACACACACACACACACACTTACACACGTGGCCCCACCCGTCTGATAATCACAGCTCCTGAAAAAGTGAGATGAACAAATCTGCCACAGACAGACACTTGACACCTCAGACAAACCTAAAAATACACACTAACCTAAAAAAAACACACACACACACACACACACACACACACACACACACACACACGTTTACTGTACAGGCACAGAATCAAGGTCATCTCCCATGTTTCAACCTGCCTTTCAAATCTGAAGATTCAGATCCGATCAGACAGTCACTTTGCACACAAACATCACGGATATGCCTGCATACACATTCAATCACACATGCCAGCACACTCTTCCTCTTTTGATATGATATAATGGCTCAGTTGTTAATACTGCTTGATTGAAGCTGTATGTCTGCTCTTCAGCTAATGGCTGATGATAGCACTTTTTATCTCAAGGCCGCTTGATGCTTAAATTGTTTGTTCTTCTTTCTCTGCAGCGCCGTCTAAGAGGAGGAGGAGGAGAAGGAGGAGGAGGAGGAGGAGGAGGAGGAGGAGGAGGAGGAGGAGGAGATGTTGCGTCAACGCAGAATGAAATCTGCCACGTGACATTAGTGGAGGTGAGTTACGTGGCCCCAGGTTTGGTCCTGGATTTTTACTGTCCGTGACTAGAACCAAAGTAGTTTAAGTGTCTATATCTTATCTCTAAATACTGTATGTCATGCTGAAAGTTTGGGATTTATCTGCTGAGGTCTGGAGATACCTGCCACTCAGAATCTGGCACCACAAAAGGAAACTGGAGTTGAATGGAAAAGCAATTTCATTATGTTTACCTTTCACAGACCGTCTGCAATACATTTGAAATAAGATTGAGCTGTTTTTTTTTTTTTTTCTTCAAATGTAGCAGCTTGAAGTCTCTATAAAAATCTAACACGATCACAGATGCTTCATGGATACCATTTGAATTTGCATGGTGGCACAAAAGCAATTTAGGGTTACGGTAAATGAAGTTTTTAAAAGGTTGGAAATGTTGTCACAACTCTACCCCAGCAACAACACGCAAATGAATACATCTCGGGGCTTGATGTCATGTGAAAGCGAGAACAATAGCAGTGAAATCGCTGCCTGTTGAAAATATCACCCCCCTCTTGTGTCGTGACACACTTCAGATGTCAGCTGCTGCTCTGATCACATTTCCTCATCAAACCCCCCCATTGGCCCGAATGGAGGAGAAGTCAAGTTTAGGGTTCAGGATCTACATTTGCAGCAGGTTCCCCCTGTCCTTAGTATCTCAAGCTTCCCTTTCGTTGACAGCTATGAATAAAATATTCCCTTTTTACCCAGGTTTTGTCAGCTGTTTGATGTGGCGCCTTGCTTCTCATTGGAAGACAAAGCAGCGAGCGAGTGCCGGCTTTGAGCTTTTTGATCGCTCATGTACAACCCTGATGGCTCCTTCCTCGTGGTGGGAAAAAAAAAGCTTTAATCAGTGCTCCAATATGATAGAAAGGGGCGGATTGGCAAAGAAGGAAGAGACAAGCGCTCTATCAAACAAACAAACAAACCGGCGTGCTTGTTTCTGTCCTCAGTGCAGGCGTCAGGCCTCAGGTTTCCGAGGGCTGCAGTGCACGGATGTCAACAGGATGGCTGCCATTTTGAAGCGTGGGGAAAAAAATGTGATGGGCGAATTGTCTTTCATGTGCACGCGCACACAGTACACTTCTTACACTTCTCTCACAGACAGTTTGAGAGGTGTCATAGAAGAAAGGATTCCGATGAGGCAGGAGATAGATCTCTTCCCACTCTTCTCTGTATGGCTGACATATAACATTTAACGAGACGTATATTTTTCCACTTCCTCTGTCAAGTCCATCCCATTTGATTTTGGCTCACATGTCGCTGAAGTGCTCTGGCTTGTTAGGAATCGCCAAGGGGAGTGATGTCACTTCAAAGAGAGAGCTAGAACACACAAGTAAATGGCAGGGGTTGTATTTGTTGGTGGGTGTTTATAGTCAGAATTGTGAGTCGAGTCAACAGTTTTCTCCAACACGGAGGGGTGGAACCCCGGCTCCGTGATCTGATATCTCCTCTTGGGTAACCCAGCACGAGGCTGTGCTCATCCTGGACCCCCCCCAGCTTTCTTCTTGTTCTTCGAAGAGGTGACCTTTCGGAGAAACTATGATCACACGGAAAATGAAATACTATACTAGTACTAAATACACAATACTGCTTAAAGGTCCAATGTGTGGGAATTTCTCCCATCTAGCGTTGAGATCATATATCGCAATCAACTCTCTCGCACCACGCAGTTCAAAGTACGTATTACAGCTACGGTAGCCTTCACGCTTCAAAAAGCCGGTCTCTTGCTCTTTTCAATATCCTTTTTCTTTTTCTGGGTGAAGAAGAAGACTCCTGTTCCTGAAATTTGGATTTTGAATATCTGTGGTCCTCCGTGTTTCCTTCTTCAAACTTGCCGGGGGCCGGGAAGCTACGATACCCATTAGCAGCATTAGCAGCAGCTGTGAGTTTATCATGGGACAGAGAAAACGTGAAAGGCGGAGCAGTATGTCCTGTATGTCCCTTACCGGCTAACGTATTTCAAGATGGAGCATGAATATGGAGCGTCTACCCCAGTTCATGCAAATGCAAATGTAAAATTTCAAGCCAAAAGGAATACTTGGAATTGATGGTGGAGGTAAATATTCATGAAAAAAGGACAAGTTTGTGAACAGGCAACACAGATTTTGATAATGAACAACTAAACACGTTACACACTGGACCTTTAAGATTGTAACTAGATGAGAGAGACACTGAGGCAGAGCCGCATCACTGAACATCATTCAAAGTCCACTATTTGTCTGACAACACATCCTGTAACAATTCCATTAGAGAAATGCCATGAGTGAGATATTGTACGCTATAAAGCAGCGATGCTGGACTTTATTTGATGATTAAAGCATCTTTTAAAATTAGGACAAATAATGAGATATATCTAACATGATTCTACATCGTTTTGGAATATTGTTCTGTTGTCATGCAGAAAGCTCTGGCATTCGACATAGCATCTATGTTATTTGACATGAGCACATATCAGCCCTCCAGGCAGATCAATTTACTGTCCAACCTCATCAGGTTTAAAGAGGTGAGGCTCTGCTCTCAGTTCATTAAGCTCATCAGGAAATGAGGGGGAAACGCTAATATGTGAGAAGGGACTAGATGGTGTGATATGGTGGCTTGAAAATCTCTCTCGCTCTCTCTTTCTTTCTTTCTCTCAGTTTCTCTCTCTCTCTCTCTCTCTCTGCCCTGATCCTGTCATCTGTGTACACTCTTATCACATATAAATCCCTTAGATTCCTGCAAGCATGTGCAGTATTCTTTTCGTCTGGTTTTTCTCTGACCACAACCGCACAAAGAAATCCCCAAAAAAGGAACACATTTGTAAATGTCTATACTATTTTGTTTTTATTTTTAGTAGTGTTTCTTGTCATTAATTATAAACTTAAGAGGCCTTTTCAATTCCAGAGTTCCCCCTGCCACTGCTTTAAATATAACATAAAGACCTGACAAAAAGGACTTAAATTGTAGTTAATTAGTTGCAAACATTGCTGTAAAGGTGGTTAATGCCGTATATATTTCAATCAGGACATGTGTGTCCAACAGCAACAACATGTCAAACACCCCAGTCAAATTTCTCACCAAATCAAGAAAGCTATATCATATTTCTCCATGTTTAGTTGCTTTCCACTTTGTTTTAAGATTGATTTTAAGATGTTATTAATCACTCCCTGGCTCATCTGCCCCTGCTACATTACTATAGTGTGAGTATGTAGAGTATTAAGGCTGATTTATGATTCTGTGTCGAATCGACGGCGTACCCCTGCAGACCCCTCTCTTTTTTCTTCTTCGCTTTGCTGCACAAAAATTGTCTACTATCTTATCGCTGCAGAGTGAGGGATGGACATATTCTGCTGACTGGCATGCAGTATCACAAACCTGTGTAGCACTGTTCTCACTGCTGTTTCTGTTTCCTCATACTGAACCCTTTTTAATAAAGCGTTCATTATTTTGACAACTGTGTAGCTACAGAGACTGTTGCACTGTCCTTTATATTCAGTGACGCAATGTAACTAAGTACATTTACTGCAGTACTGTACTTAAGTACAAATTTGAGGTACTTGTACTTTACTTGAGTCTTTTCTTTTCATGCCACTTTCTACGTCTACTCCGCTACATTTCAGAGAGAAATATTGGACTTTTTACTCCACTACATTCATCGGACAACTTTAGTTACTTTACAGATCGAGATGTTTGCCTACAAAACACATGTAGTTTATAAAATACAATGTTTTATCATAAATTAAACTACCCAACAAAGAGTCCAGCTAAAATGATTAGAACATTAAACACACAACTGTTTGGATCGTTTCCAGTTTATAAAATGTGAGGTTTTTTCTGCATTGAGTACTTTACTTTTAATACTACTAATAAGTACATTTTTCCTGATGATATTTACATACTTTTACTTAAGCAACATTTTCAATGCAGGACTTTTACCTGTAACAGAATATTTTTTCAGTGTGGTATTAGTACTTTTACTTAAAGTGCTCATATTATGCTTTTGGCTTGTTCCCTTTCCTTTATTGTGTTATATATCTTTTTTGTGCACGTTATAGGTTTACAAAGTGAAAAAGCCCAAAGTCCACCCCAAAGGGACTAACCATCTCCAACAGAAAACACTGTTCACCAACTGCTCCAAACAGCTCTATTGTAGTCCAGCCTTTACTTCAGAGACAGACATGGTCACTTTGTAACACACGTTATAATGCTCGCCTAGCTGCTAGCGTGGCACGCCCTCATACTCTGCTTCTGACTGGCTAGTAGTCCTTACCTAGGTACTGTCAGGGCACGCCCTCATACTCTGCTTCTGACTGGCTAGTAGTCCTTACCTAGATACTGTCAGGGCACACCCTCATACTCTGCTTCTGACTGGCTAGTAGTCCTTACCTAGGTACTGTCAGGGCACACCCTCATACTCTGCTTCTGACTGGCTAGTAGTCCTTACCTAGGTACTGTCAGGGCACACCCTCATACTCTGCTTGTGACTGGCTAGTAGTCCTTACCTAGGTACTGTCAGGTCACTCCCTCATACTCTGCTTCTGACTGGCTAGTAGTCCTTACCTAGGTACTGTCAGGTCACTCCCTCATACTCTGCTTCTGACTGGCTAGTAGTCCTTACCTAGGTACTGTCAGGGCACACCCTCATACTCTGCTTCTGACTGGCTAGTAGTCCTTACCTAGGTACTGTCAGGGCACACCCCTCATACTCTGCTTCTGACTGGCTAGTAGTCCTTACCTAGGTACTGTCAGGGCACACCCTCATACTCTGCTTGTGACTGGCTAGTAGTCCTTACCTAGGTACTGTCAGGTCACTCCCTCATACTCTGCTTCTGACTGGCTAGTAGTCCTTACCTAGGTACTGTCAGGTCACTCCCTCATACTCTGCTTCTGACTGGCTAGTAGTCCTTACCTAGGTACTGTCAGGGCACGCCCTCATACTCTGCTTCTGACTGGCTAGTAGTCCTTACCTAGGTACTGTCAGGGCATGCCCTCATACTCTGCTTCTGACTGGCTAGTAGTCCTTACCTAGGTACTGTCAGGTCACTCCCTCATACTCTGCTTCTGACTGGCTAGTGGTCCTTACCTAGCTACTGTCAGGGCACGCCCTCATACTCTGCTTCTGACTGGCTAGTAGTCCTTACCTAGGTACTGCGCATGTGTGACTCCCAACAAAGATGGAACAGAAGTGTGATGCCTCACTCTGTAGCTAAAACAGAGAGCTCAACACACAGGGTGAAAAGAGGAGCTGCAGCAATGTGCAGTACAACAAATATATGGTGTTTTTGAAAATTAAACCATGTAAACCTATTCTGATATAACCTCTAAATACAATTATGAACCTGAAAATGAGCATAATATGAGTACTTTAAGTAAAGGATCTGAATGCTTCTTCCACCACTGTTTATATTATACAAATACTGAAATAATAACATGACAAAAATACAGGAGCGACACTAAACAATTGTAGTCTGCATAAAAGAGAAATATATATATATATATATATATATATATATATGTATATGTATGTATGTATGTATGTATGTATGTATGTATGTATGTATGTATGTATGTATGTATGTATGTATATATATATGATATAGAATAGAAGGCAAAAATGTGTGCTACTGTATCAATAATACTGTGGTACTATCAGTAATTTCAGTCTGGGAAGATCAGCTTTCATAAACCCATTCCAGTCATTATAGGCTTTCTTTTTCCTTTAAGAGCAGATGAAACAAAACCCTGCCCTTCATTTCACCCTTCTATACATATTAGGAACAAACACAGTTGTCTAATGATGTTGCTTAAATATCGTCAAACATATAAAAGACAAATAGGAGAGATAGTGGGGAAGAGAGAAACTGTGGGGAAACAAGAGCATGGCAATTACAATTAGCTTTCAGCAAACATCCCTGTGTGTTATCTAATTATAATTCAAGAGCATATGCATTACTTTGTAGAAATAAAAGACACAATGGAACTCATGTTGCAGTCACAAGCCGTAATTGAATA
Organism: Perca fluviatilis; assembly: GCF_010015445.1. Taxonomy (NCBI): domain Eukaryota; kingdom Metazoa; phylum Chordata; class Actinopteri; order Perciformes; family Percidae; genus Perca; species Perca fluviatilis. The sequence goes on from NC_053125.1 coordinate 7,522,659, forward strand.
TAATGCATTTCTCAGTGTATTTCATTACGAGAGCCATACTTTTTCATCCACATACGTGCAAACACAATAAGTGAACCACACAGGGACGTTCTGGGTCCAATTCATATGCTAAGTGGGCAAATGATGGTAAAGAAAAGGGTAATTAGAGAAGGAATTCAGGAAGAAGCAGGGGAGATGTAGGGGAAATTAGAAAAGTGGAAGCATTGAAGCAAAGAGATTGAGGTATTTTGAAAAGAGCCAAACACACACACACACACACACACACACACACACACACACACACACACACACACACACACACACACACACAAAAATAGCATCTCCGGGGTTGAGTCCCAGACAGATGTTCTCTGCAAAGCAAATGCCAGCACGCTCTGTGAGATTATTAATGAGGAGTCAAATGCTTGTTTTAAAATAACCGATATTCCAACAACCAAACTGCCCTCTTCACATTTTCCTGGATTACCATAAAATGAACATTCACACACACAGTCACTCTCACAGGCAAACACGTACTTGCATTCAACAAGCAAGACCTGATGGAAATGCCAGTCTTGATCTGGCAATCTGGTGGAAATAAATGGAGAAAAACGCAAGTCATCTGTTGAAGTTCTGATAAGGCTGCCGTCCCTCTCCAGACAGGCCTGTTGCCTGTTGGCGTTCTTTAGCTGCACGGAAGCATCAGCGCAGATAATGATATTCTCTCATGTTTCTCTACACATCAGGCCAACCTGTCATTCTTTAGTCAATTTGTCTCAACTCGCCTAGCTTAGTTGCATTTAATCTTGCTGGGTAAAAGTTTTTCTGCTTTTTTTTTTTTTTGCCGATGTTGAACGAGAGTATGTGAAAATCCAAAAAAACTATTAAAAAATATATTTGCTTTTTGAAATGTATTTGTATTAATCCACAAAACAGCCAAAACTATACTTCTGCTTTTGACATGTTCTAGCTCAAGAACAGTTGAGACTGTATTTCTGCTTGTGACATGAGTTTAACCCAAAAACAGCTAAATATATATTTCTGCTCGTGAAACTATAATACTGCTTTTGATTTTGGTTTGTGAGTGTTAATGTGCATTTAAACTATATGATTGCTTAAAAATATAATCATGCTAAGCGTTGTGTTACTGATATTGATATACATATGCTTAGAGACATTTTAGTGTGAATTACTGTGTGAAGCTGCCAGTCTGACCCCGCAGTCGTGTAGAGGAAGTGTCTGCAAGAGGCCTCAGATGCATGAATTGCTTTGCGTAACTGTCTGTCTAAACCTGCACAGCTGGAAAGAGGAAGTGCTGTTGGGGCTTGTATACATGCACTTGGGGGTTAGGCTCTGGATGCACAGAGGGGAGAAAAGGTTACTGCATTGACCTAGTGATGAACCGAGCCGTTAGATTGTATGTTGGATAGCAAAATGCATATGCATATAGGAAATATCGTCATATGAGATGTTTTTACGTATATCCAACCTGATGCTTGCTTTAAGACTGTATTACCATGTAAGGTCATATAAAGTGGTTGAACACCCCCAAGCTGCATCTATGAAGGGAAGGGGATGAATTGTGTATAAAAAGAGAAGCTTTGCAAGTCCCTGGGGGACCAAAAAAAAAAAAAAAAAAGAGCTCTCGCTCAGCTTTTTGCCATAGGGCTCTTGGGCTCGTTTTCTGCTCTCTTGACCGATACCCTTGCTGTAGGAACCTCCTGTGTCTTAGAGCATTTTTTGAGTGATTGAACTCTTCATTTTTTCATTTATTTTGTTTGCTTGTTAACTTTTTGCTTTTTTAAAAAACATAATAAAACCACCTGTGTTCGTCTTGAGCAAGGTGACCCAAAAAACCTTGTGAGTCTTTTTTTGCTCTTTTAGAAGACTTTTTCCCTTTTTTTTTTTTTTCTTTTTCTTCTTTTTCGGGGACACCCCGAAAGGGGAAGTGGTGGCCTCCTCTTTAACCGTGCGGTTTGCAGCAACCCCGGGGACCGACCTGACAAGCAGACCTTTGATCCTCCAGCTGATCGGAAACCTCTGTGACCAAGGCAGAAGTGGCTGTCCGAGTGTGAGTAATCAATTGTAATTATTTGGTTGTAAAGATCTTCTGTGTGCTGTGTATTTCACATACGGGGGACATCTAGGTTGTCAATCAAAAGCCTCTTGTCTCGTCATCGGGTTTCCACTGTAGTGAGAACCCGCGAATGCGGGGGTGTGTGTGTCTCTCTAAAAATAATCTAAACCATAGGGAAGTATTTCAGTTAATTCCTTTGAACCTATTAATAGTTATAATACAATATTTATAGTAGTTGAACCTATGATGTTTCAATACCTACAGTATTAACCATAGGGAAGTATCTGAAACAACTCCTTTAATATAGGCTTAACCATCCGCCCCGCTGACAGTATCTTTAACGGCTGTACGGCTGAAGAGGGCTTAGAGGGCGAGGGTTATCGGGGGGAAGAAAGGGGGTTGGCTTTAAAAGAAAAAGCGATACTATGCCTCGATAACTGTCACATCGTTCCACACCGATTACCCTCCGGTGCATTTGTATTATAAAAGTTTATTCAACCTGGAGTAGATGTTTTAATAAAGTAATAATGCTTCTCTTAATTAAGTTACAGTTTAATAAGTGACGTTCCAGTTGTCTCTTAAAGCTTTAGTGTGTAACTTTTTGATATTTATGAACGTCCGTTACATTCTAGCCATTGCCAAATGAGTTTCTACAAAGTTAATTAAGACTCTTAGCTCCACACAACTCTCTCTGTATTTCTCAGTATGACTATGTTCAGAAGATTGTGGCCTCCGGTGACTTTTGCTTGCAGAAACTCGAGTGAAGATCATGACCTCTTCTGAAGAGTCCATGTTTTTTTTTAATCCTCCGTGTCCTCCTTGGTTACAAGCAACTGTGTGAAGGGGACGTGAGGGCGGTGTGCGGTCATGTGAGGCTTGCATCATGTGGACGCGCCCACAGTTTTGTTGTCATTACTTAGAATTCCTCATGGGGGGGCGACAGAAACTACGCACTATAGCTTTAACACATAACAACAGACCAGGTCAACCACACGTCCCTTGATTTGCTAAACTGAACACTTTTTATAATGAAGTCCTCCTTCATCCAACCCAAAATGCTCTGGTGCACATGAAGTAAGGTAATTTGTGTCTCCAGTGGCAGCAGCTGTTACTTATGAATAAATACAAGAAGTGCATAGTTAGCATGAGGACCAGCAGCCTCAGTGGGTTAGCAGACAAAGAAAATGTTACTTCACAGTTACAAGAACAGAATCTACTCAGATTCAGTCTCCCTGTTGGGTCTGCTGACTTTATTAGTGTCAGCTTTAGTTTTACCCAAATGTATATGAACTTCTCTACAGCACATGCATATAACCCAATGTGCCGATTCCTATAGCAGCCCAGAATCCTATGAATTGCATTCATATTCGACGATTCTGCACCTCAGCATTTACTTTCAATGGCAATGTTCAGTGCAAATGCAGGACATAGTGTGCCCTTTTGCGATGTGGGTTAGTAAGGGAGTGGAGGTTGGAATGTTTGATGGATGTGTAGCATGTCTGAAGATGAGACAGGGATGTCTCCCTGCTTTTTGACATTGCCATTGAGCCTCTTGCTACACTGTGGATAGTCTCGCTTTGCCAGACCCTCCTTCAAAGCGCGCTGGAGGAGACTGACCGTCCTCTCCTTAGGGTCGTCTTCTAGTGGGGCTTTAGATGGCTGTACTGGCCAATACGTGATCCACATATTTTGGTGCAGTGTGGACAGGGGAAAGTGGAGGTGGCGAGGGGTAGAGGAGCGTTTTTCTCTTTTTCCTTATGATGCTGTCGCTTTGTCTCTGCGACACAGCGGAATTCCATTTCATGGCGCACAGCTCCTTCCTGCACAGTTGTCTTCCAGCGACGCCTTAGGCTTATTATTATCTTTGAAGCATTTCTTTTGGACCACCAGGGGCTCGCCGACCTTCCTTAAATTGTGAGTATAGGATCTGTTTGGGGAGACGAGTGTTTGACATGCGAATAACATGGCCAGTCTATCGACACTGGTACTGCATTATTGTGGTGGTGATACTGAACATGTTGGCTTCCTCCAAGATGCTGATGTTGGTACGTCTGTCCTCCCAGTTGATCCTCACGCGTGAGTCATAGACCACTACTCCACATAGCATAAGGTGATGGGAAGTAAACATGCTCTGGTTTATTGCCATTTCTTTAAACCAATCAGAATCGTCTTGGGCGGTGCTAAGCACCGGAGAAAAGCTGCGGTGCCGCTGCAAAATAGGCTCAGAAGGAACTTGTTTTGGTGGAACATGTGTACATTCAAAGGTTGTTTTAGTTGTGCAACAGAAACATTGGACAGATGGAGATCTGAAGAGCAGTTAACCATAGTCCTCCGAAATCCACCGAAATTTAGAATGCCAACACAAAGGAAGCCCAACGCAACAGATATCCAGCCTAAATGAGTGAAATTTTCCAGCTGCAACGGAGAGCAATCCCAGAAGTGGAACGTCAAGGATATAGACTACACTGTGGAAGGCCTGAGACCTCCTCTTCTTCCTATCAGACCCTCACAGTTTCATTTCCAGCTCGCTTAGAATTATTTCAGATTCTGGAAAAATATTCAGGGTATCAAAGAATACATGGAAAAGTTTTATTTTTCCTGACATGACAAAGCATGTCATATGTTCATTTATGTTGATACTGTAGCTAATAAGGATACAATTATAGAAATAATTTAGATGTGTATTTGGCCAATAAGGATTGCCCAGGATAAAGCAAAGCAACACATGGTCAACCCATCTATTTAATTTAATTAACTCTGCAAAAATGGCTATTATGCAGAGATCGTTATTTTTATTTAAAACAATACCAATATTTATACCACACACATTTTTAATGGAGGTAAATAAAGATGCATTATTATTAGTATTTACATCTGGAATAATATACTGATACATGAGGGTAACCTTTCGCCCCTCCCAAACAGAAAACAGTTAACATGAAGGCAATGTCAGACTAAATAATTAAGTGAAAATGAAATTCCAACTTAGTCCAATTACCAGGATAAGTTCCATCATCCTCAGCTCATAATTGGCCTCTCATGTATGTTGGAACACAGTTGGTGTAGAATATTTGCCTGATCGTTTTAGGAAAACTTCAACAAGCCTCTTTGATGGCCTAATCATTACCTCCATTGTCATCTTGAATGCTACTGGGGAGATTGTGCACCTTGCCATGATACCAATTTTCAGGCGCTGTCATGCTATGGTAAGTACCAATCCGATGGTCTGAAGCATATTAAATTTTGTATGTCTTGAAAATGGGCTTTAACACGGTTTTTGGTAGTATTTGGTACACAGAGGAAAACAAAGATCTTCCCACAGAAGGCTTGTATGTTGCTTAGCAAAATAGTCTATTACACAGCATGTTTTTGGCTGGGTAATCTAAACACCCTGAGAAGCACCGTAGTTCTACATTATGTTCAGATGTCTCAAGAAGTTGGTTATAATTAGCTTTTACTAATTATAAGGGAGTTATTTACCAGTGCCTTCACGTTATAGGCACTTATGTCAGTGACTCTTCCTTCAGCATTACAGTTGCTCTCAGTCTCAACAATTACCTGATATTTTGTTTGTCTTTCTTTCATGAGACCCATATCCCTCAATCTCTCAACAGCTGGAGCACTTCTGTTAACCTTCCAGCAGACAATACTGGATCCTGCATCGCATCTTTTTTCCATGGCGGTGGGCTAAAATCACTTTATGAAAATTCTAAAATAGAGTCTACACACAAGAAATTGCTCCCATGAACATATATTTCATTACCACCTTGTAACGTTTCAAGCGTCAAGCCTAGGCTGTAGTCAAGACCAACTTAATCAAGTTCAAGTCAAGACGAGATAAGATAAGGACAAGAGATCTTATTGTCCTGAAGGAAATTTGTCTTAGACTGATCTTGTCTTAAAGAATCCAACACAACATAGTGCATACATACATACACATACACATATGTATACACATACACACATACATAAAGTACACAGGCACAGACTGTTGCATCACTCTGCATGGACATGCTCATGTTGCATGCAGAGGCTGCCACTAGCCAACAACTGCCCATTGTCCAACGCATCATTATGGTCATAATATGTGCAGTAAGGGTAAGTCGCCATATCAACATAAACTCTTGATAAAAGAAAAGTAAATGTACACGTGTCTTTAAGATAAAAGCAGCATTTCAAAGTTATGCAGTCGAGATTAGGTCAAGACTGAGTCCAGAGCATTTGGGTCCTGTTCAGGACCATAATAGGCAATAGTGTTTTTCTAACGCTACTATAGTGATTAAAGGTGCCGTAGATTGCAAAGATCCAGGAATTTGAGCATCGACAACTTCTCAGTCCCTCCTCCCCTTTCTGCTAAAGCCCAAAACGGTCTCCTAAGCCCTGTGGTGGAAGTTTTCCTTGAAGCAGCAGGGTTAGTGATATTCATGATAAAATCAAAACGAATAACGACTGTTTGAGAATTAAACCAAAGTTTGGTCTTTGAGTTTTTATTTACATTTGCAAATGGAGAAAACACAGTTTCAAAGGTACACGCAGCACAACTGAAAATGTCTTTCCTAACAAGAAACCTAAAAATCAAAACATCTTACAGTGAAGAAACTCCATTAAGCCACCCCTCTTCAAATATCTTTAGCATGCTGCCACTTTTCTAAAAAATACCATAGACAGTCAGATGATTTTACAACCTTCCATTCTGCTCCTGTGTCTCCTACATTAGACTAAATCTCAGGAGACAGAAAAAGATACGGTTCAGACAGTGTTATAACCTTCTTCACTTTATCTGCGAGAAATAAACAAATGCGGAGCTACAATTCTTTAGCGAAAATAACTTCTGCTATTGCTCAAAGTCTACAAGGCCAGCTCTCTCACTGGTGCCTTTAAGTCTACAGGAAGGAACAGGATTTAAAACTATCTATAAACTAATGGTTAATATCATTAAACAAATGGTTAAAATAAAATTTGCCACCACAGCCCCTCCCCCCACAAGGGAGAATGAATGTGTGTGCAAGAGCAGTGATTGACACACAGTTAGACAGTTAGACTGCCCTGATTGGTGCATCTGAACAAGGAGCAGTGGATAGGCTGTAGGTGGTGCCAGGGGAGCTGGATTTCTTTTTTTAATGACCTGCTTCATGTAGTTCTACTGGAACATAGGGTCAGTTACAGCAAATATGACAGAAAGTTAGTTTTATAAGTCTTACCTACTGCACCTTTTAAGGAGTTAGGATGGCTCTATAAATAAGAATGATCTATCTTCTCATATCAAACTAATGAATGCATAGAATGTAGGCAATGGTCTGTACAACTGATCCTGTATCAGCAGTCAGGAATAAATTAATCAGTTCCCAATTGCAGAGTCCAACTAGACAAAAGACCAAGAAAAACGTTTTAAGACCTCAAAAAAGCAGACTCAAGCTGGGCTCAACAACTAAAGCCCTGCATCGAGCTCTTCTTCATCTGAAAACATCCAAAATCGATCAACTTTCAATGCCTTTCTCATCATGTGTATATCATGAGCTGATTTGTATGTCCTGCTTTGTTGCTTTCAGACTACCACCATTCTCCCAGTGAAGAGTGATTTTTGACAAACTCAAAGGGATCCTTGCAGCGCTCTGTCCCAACTGATACTTTCTTTTTCCTTTCTTTCTAACATCCTCTCCCTCTTGAAAGCTGTGAAATGGCTCAGGTTTTCTTTTAACTCTCTTATACCTCTTTTACCTCATCTTCTGATGCATCTCTCTATTACATTTTTGAGTTTCATTCTCTGGTGCTCTCATGATTTCTATTTCTATTATGACCTAAACTTCCTTAGTTCTGAGATTGCCTGCTTCCTTAATGGACTCCAAACTTTTCTGTTCTCATAGCCGAACTGTAGATAGCATTACTGCCTGACTTGTTTTATTTTCAGTACTATGCAGGGTGCTATTAAACAGGAGTACTTCATTGACATCTACTTCATTGAAACTGCTTAACAAAACAATTACTTAGGGGTTAAATATGCTGCATATTCTGGGTAACAATAAGAATCTACAACTATGCTAGTGGCTCTGTGAGGCTGTATTACGGCACAGTGGTGCTTTGGGCTAAATGCTAACGTCAGCCTGCTAACAAGCTCACAACAAAAATGCTAACATGCTAAAGTTTAGCAGGTTTAATGCTTACCACATTCACCATCTTAGTTTAGGCTAAAACAATCATTTAATTCTCCAAACATGTTCTCTCTGTCTTCTTATGATTGCTTAAAGGTTATAGGTCATAGGTTAAAGGTGCGTAAAATACGTATGATGTATTCAAAAATCTGTCAGGGACCAGAATAAAAAAATAGAATAAATAAATCTCCAAGATGTACCTATTTGGCTGTCAGCCTGCAATTGACACAAACAATTAAGTAACAATTTAGTAACAAAGCTACAATGATAGTAGGGATTGTGTTTGATGTAATTCCACCATCAATCACAATGTTAATACTGGAATAATAATGGTGTTACACATTTCCTTGATGCTAGACATGATTTATGGCCACAACCAACGATCACTGCCAATTCATGCTGGAACAGAGCTTACCCATGTGCTAAGCAGAAGGCCAAATGTAGCCAATACATGCAGACCTCACAGCTCTTACAGTAAGCCTCTTACACACAGGTTCCTTCGAAGGTATGACAGTCCACAATGTTCCCTCTTGTGTCAGCAGAGCACCCATCAGGTCTGACCTGTCTTCCTGTCAAGTACTGTATGTTGGTTGTCGAGGGCATCTGGAGCCATGACACCAAGTGGTCTTGGTGTATTTGTTCATCTGCCCCGTGATGTGAAACGTATGATCCCTACTCAGTTAATACAGCGGTCTTGCCTAATCATTACATTACCCTTTATGCATTTATGACCTTACTTTTGTTAAATTAAGGGCAATATTAACACTTTTAATCAGATTTTTTTTTATCTTTCTATGAATCTGCACATAGACTGTAGGACTGTTCAATAACATTTCTATATGGCCAAAGGAATAACTGATGGGACCATATGGTTTTATTACCAAAGCTGGCCAATTAGCATTTGCTTTAAAAACGTATCCCTTAATGTAGTGCAGTGAGCAGCAGACTAAGCTTATGCAGTTTACCTTTTATCCTCACGGACAAGGGTAAGATGAGGGCAGAAATATTAAAGCAAAACTGTCCATCTGTCACAGTGTTTTGTTTTGTTTTGCTGATCTTTGCTTTATACAACCTCTTTCTCTTTCTCTCCCTCTCCACCTCTTTCTTTCTATCTCCTGTCTGCAATGCGAGTGCCATAGTTGGTGGATCGCTGTGAAATGCCAGCTGTCAGGGTGACAGACGCAGTGTCACCTCTGTGCAGTCACGTCACCGAGGCGACAAGCCGTCAACATGTGCATGTGCATAGAGAGAGAGAGAGAGAGAGAGAGAGAAAAGAGAGAGAAATATGTATGTACAGTATATGCACATACAGTAGCTGAGAGTGTTGGAAGGAAAGGCCATAGGGAGGAGAAGCTTTTAAGGCAGCAGCATTGCTGGAGTAATTAAAAGAAACAAGAGAAAAGAGTGATAAAGACAGAAAGGAGTAATAAATGAAAAGCATTGGAAGGAAGAATGAAAGAGAAAAACTGGGTGAAAAGGAAAAAAAGACATTCAGAACACAAGGTCAAAAAAACCAGACTAAAAACACGAGCTGAATAAAAAGAGAAATGCAATGTACTCTTGAAAAGCTAACAGCGAGGGCAGAGTGAAGGGATTAGAGTGACTAAGTGTGAACAGGAGATAGTGACAATGAAGTAGATTGATTAAAAACTGGAGGACAAAGGGAGGATAGATGGTGGGATTTGTTATGGTTGAGGAAGGAACATGAGCGACTGACCAACAGAAACATTAGAAGGAGCTTCCTTACCCAGCCTGGGTTTAACACATGTTCATCCTGTGCTTTGTCCTGGGTCACAGCGAGTCTTAAGACGGTATGAAGAATAGATAGAAAGAATCTGAATTTTCCAGCTATAACACAAATGGAAGGAGGCTCTGTCGGTCTGTCCTTCGATTTTCTTGACAACCGTTCATCCGATTGACTAGGTGGTTATGTCTGAACAAAGTGTTCCAACTCATCTAGAACATATTTGTTTTATTTATAACCATAGGTAATACATGTGGTGGAGGTAATAAATGTATGCATAATACACTTGTACTACATGAATCTAAATCTTGTGCCGCTGGTTTGAATTTTTTCAATTCCTCTTTGGTAATTTTAGTGTCTACATCAGGGGTCTTCAACGTTTTTTAAGCCAAGGACCCCTTATTACGGATCAGTATACTACTACTACTACATATATTGTTTAAAATTAGTTGCATATGAAACCGGACCTACAATAACATATAGGGCAGATGAAAGCCTTTATAGGCTACATACATTTTTAGTGCATAGAATACTATGCTATTAAAATGATAATTGTTGGTGTGATTTTATTAATCATGTTTTAATGTTACACATACTTGTGGCAGAGTGAATCCTTATATACTGTATCTGTAGATGGCTCCCTTAGTGACTACCTTACCTATAGGCCAGTAAGTCTGTCATTAATGTTTTTTTCACAAAGCGGCTGATTTATATAGTCTAATAATATGTTGGATTCATGTTAAGACATTTAAAATTTTTTGAAATATTTTTTTCAAAACATAAAAATGTGGTAGCCCCCCCTGCAGTAACTCTGAGGACCCCCAAGGGCTTCCAGACCCCCTGTTGAAGATCTCTGGCTAAATCATTACGTTTTTCAAAGATGGATAAGGCTGGTTTCTCAGTGCACAGCTTTTGCGTTTCTAAAATATAAGATCAGATGTGTTCACAAATTAAAAAAATTACGTTTCGCTATATTAATTATTCTGTGTTTGTCTTAAACTACAAGTGAGGAGTGTTTACATCAACCCATTTTAATACGACCTTGTTTTTTCCTAAAATAAAAAAAGAACAGCTTCATATGTGATGAAGCATTCATGAAGACATTTTGTCCCTTTGCATAGCAATCATTTAGCCTGACAATATTGGATTTACTCATGGAACAGGAAGCCAATTTATTTCAAAATAAAGTTCCTCCAGAGTCCATGTTAAGTGTTAACCTAATATTTTTGAATGACATTATGCCTCATCTGGGAAATCATTTCTGGGCCCGACACCATGAGAATGGTGTCAAATCAATTTTGTTCAGGTAGTGCATAAATAATGTCCGCGCTCTCGGTAAGAATGGCTGAAGAAAATCTGGCAATTGATTTCCATAATGATAAAAAATAAATAACCAGCGTAACCTTTTGAATAACTTCTGAGTATTACAAGCCATCCACTGTGGTTACCGTCCACTTGGGATTGAAATCTTGAACAAAAACTCGACTAATACTTTTCCTTCAGTTGTCAAGTGGCATTTGGCTTATTCATGAGCGCCAATCACTTCTGGGGTACCTGACCCGGCCCTCCATGAATACTAATGACCACAAAATGATAGGGCTGCAAGTCACTTTCTTAACAACCAAACAGAAGGGTAGAGTAGATATGAAAATAAGGACGACACACAAGTCAACAGAATGACCCGACACCTCTCTGTGGTGTCAGACGACAACACTTTCCCCTGGGGTCTGGGAGAAAACCAAATGGCTTTTATTTACCTGGGGAATGGCGAGGTGCAGATAAGTGCAAAATGAAGAGGAGGAGGAAGAGGAGGAAGATGAGGAGGAGGAGGAGGAGGAAGACAGAGACTCCGAGAGAGTGAGAGATAATGAAGTTTTTTTTTTTTTTTTTTCTGGTAGCCGCAAGACGCCAATGAGTCATCCAATCGTGTGTCCTGACTCACTGCAGCCTGGATACATCCACAGCCTCAGGACGTCTTTGGTCACCGGGGTTACAGGGCACACGGGTTACGAAACGTGCTGGAGAAGGAAGTAGGGTGGAAACTCATACGTCTATGTTTACATGTATGTTATACTTCCACAACTGTAAGACACTGAGGCACGCAGAGGAATATGTAGGTTGCCCGAAAGCAGTAGGCAGCGTTTATAATTGCTCTGCGGTTGGCTGTTATTTCAGTCTCCAGCCGGCGGGGAGATGCGTTGTCACTATTGACAGACAGACTCTGAATGACAGCTCTGCCTTCCCCTCCCTCTCTCTTTCTTTTATCTCCCCTTCTCTCTCTCTCTCTCTCTCTCTCTCTCTCTCTCTCTCTCTCTCTCTCTCTCTCTCTCTCCTGCCATCGGTCAGCATCTCCATCTCTCTCTGTGTGTTCCAGGGCCTTATAATGAAATTCATTACTGTTACAGATAGGAGAGAAACACCCGTTTAGAGATCTGTGTAGAAAATCAATCACAGGCTGGTTCAGTGTGGGGAAAGTTCACTGAGGTTTCTCTCTCTCTCTGTGTGTAGCTGTGGTTGGTGTCTGTGGCCTCTTCAGCTTTGGCATTTGCTGTTATCAGAAGAGGGATTTCTTGCATCGGCAAGATGATACTTTCTTTGACCTTGGGTGCCTGTGGGATGTGTGTGCACAAATAAATACAGTGTTAGGGGAACTATTTGATTCAAGAGAATGAGGCCTGGTATTCAGGTTGAGTGCCGCCACATACATTGATTTCTGATGGAAATAGGAAGAAAAAGCAGCTGCAAGGTCATGGTCTCACTCCTGGAAATAAAACTAGAGAGCGAAATTTAACTCAATGAATCGTTTTTTAACGTAATTCAGTCCTCCTTAAAAATGTCACGTAAACAGTAATATACCTTTTGTGTGTTCTTTTTCTTGAATCTTATAAGCTCATGATTCATCTTGTAGATGGTTGGTTCAACTCAAGGCTGAAATGGATGGAATGATTATGTACTTTTTGGGCCTCTGAGAAAGCTGGCAGCCACATGCCCGCTCTGCGTAGCCTTGAGCGTTATATTAGGCTCCACATTATGACCAGGACCATGTTTATACGGGACTATGCTGAGATTGCTTCTATCCTGAGGGTTTTAAAAGCATAGCAGCTTAGTCAGTTTTGAGTTTCAGTAAATGTTGAAGTTTCAAATATAACACTCACAATGCATCTCTGTCTGTTTCTCATAGACAGCCATTGTCAAAATCACATATTTACCTTAGAAATAAGGTTATAAGTTAAGGAATACAATTTAAAAAGCACCAAATAATGATATTTAATTTTAGTCTGAATCAAGCTGGATAAGTGTAATATCTTGATATTTGCAGCAAGCAAACACCCTGTTGTCACTTCAGCCATTACATAATGGTCTAAATATATTAGACATAGTAATAAACAGCAGACTTGCATGCACTTCTCAAATGACACATTCATACACCACATCTTCATATAGGATCTGTGTGACAAAAATGTAATCATATGGCCATGTGCATGAGGGTCCTTTGAGCCCAAAATTATGCTTGCACTTGTGTAAAATAGTTCTGCCTATGCACACACCCAATGGACAACCACGTGTGAGACTGCTGTCTGTGTCCTTGACTCTTTTGCAGTATATTGGCCCTTTACATTGGGTGTAAACAATGCACTGCTAGTCTAAAATCCTCTACAAATATCATATCAGTGTAAATAAAAAAAATAAAAAATTGAGGTCTCTTGATTCAACATTCCCATGTTGTCAAACGCTGATGCCTGGTCAGTGGCTCTCGCGTCTGATACCGACGCAACAGGCACCCTTTAGTGTCTGTATGGGACGCACCGGGCAGAGGGAGTAAGGGAGGGAGAAACACACACACACACACATACTTAAAGTACATACACACGCACAGAGGTTCCTCGATTTATAGTAAGATTATGAAGTGACTCATTAAGAATAAGATATGTTGACTTATGTTTATAAGTTAACTTACGTAATTTATGTAACATAGCTACTTAAATTGTTATGTAACAAAAGTACTTATTTTAACCCAAACCCCGATCTATTCCTTAACCTAACCAAGTAGGTTTGTTTCATTCACAACGTTACCCACGTGCTTAAAACTGCGACTGTTTCCCATCGTATGCCTGTTGCTGGTACTCTCCAACAATCTTATATGGCGTTTTTGGAGTCATTGGCTAACTAGGTAGGTGCAGTTTTCCTCTTCAAAAGCATTTTAGTGCTTCAGAACTGATAACTGCCTATATCCTAGATGGAATAACACACAGAATAAAAAGGAGATATGCTGTCAAGCCAGTTTCAGCCAACTTCATAAGCTTTGTAAGGTTCAGAGTGGTCTGTATTCTAAAGCTACAGTATGTAATATCGAAAATGACATGCTTAAATTATGACTTTTTCATTTTTGTTCCACAGCTCATTCAAGAATCACTCCTTTCACAAAAATAAGCCTACAAAGCTATAGAAAAGACTTACAAAGTGGCCAGATTTTCTGCATGTGAATAATTTAGGCTGGCAAGACTTTAAATGTGGAGAAAGCACATTCATTAGCATGACAGGCACAATTGTTATTCATATTGTCAAGAGTTACAGTAAACGGAATAAAATGGACGTGTGAGTTGTGGTATCAGATTATATTACGGAAGTACACAACCCAGTTTTTTTTTTCACGGTTTCTTTTGATCTGCGTCGTGATTGATCCCTGCAGTTCCATACCAAATCCAAGCGTCCTATCCTTCGGGACATTGCATTGAAAAGCATTCCTTTATAGCAACCATATTTTTCAAAGTATAAAGACGTGAGGCAATAGTGAGCAAGAATAAAAGAATGTAACTGCCACAGTAAATCAAGACTTTGGAATGTTAAACAGTTAAGACACAAGCATGATAGTTCATTACAGCACAATGGTGTGACTAATGGTATATTTCTTTAAAAAAGGATTGGTTGAAAAAGTCCTTGAAATTCTAGTTAAACACAAGACAAAGACAGGCCATTCTTAATTCATTTCTTTTCTTCAAGCTCCCCATCTCCATCTGAAGAGCTCGTCTGAGTGAAGTGACCCTGCTTTTCAGTAACCGTGACTGTAACTGTGTGATTCAGAATCCCAGCCTTATCAGCTCCCGGAGATTAAAATAGGGTCCATCACTCTGCCTGCGTAATGCTCACCCCCAGCACCTTCAGGGACTGTCCAAGAAGTTTGTCACTGCTTGTCAGATCTTCCATCAAATCCCCAGAAGGCTCAGCACTCACAAGCTAAAACTATATGCCTTTTCTTTTTTTAAACCCTTATTGTAAGTCTGTGATGATAAGAGATCCTGACAGGTCGGGACGCTTTTTTTTATTTTTTATTAGCTATACTTTCTTGTTGAAGAGGAAGGAATAACGACTTATTTTATGAGTGACACTCCAGTGACCCTGTATGTGACTGATTGCGTTACTGCAAACATTCTTTCAGAACAGTGCCAAAAAGAAAATCAATAGTTTGTAACAAGTATGTGATGAAAGTAAAGATGACGCCAACATTATCCAAGCTATATTGACTCTTCACTGTAACCTTTACCATATTTTCTCCTTGTCATTCCCTTTTGCAAGTTTGTAATGAGGCCAGATGATGGGCAAGGACAGGAAACAGAAAGCACACGCACACAATCACAGTGGCCCTGTCATCCACTTTGCATTTGATCCATGATTAAGTATAAAGCAGCAGGCAGGCAGGCGGGAAAAAAGAAAGCTCGGCCTTCAGTTGAGTGGTTTGTTTATGTGCTGCAGAAAGCGGCTTGATTTACTGATCTCACTGATGTTGCCATGTCTTCACTATTCCCTTAGTAGTTTTCTGACTCAGCCTTCGCAGGTGGTCTAACTGGTGTAAATAAATGACAAATATTGCTTTTGCAAATGTGTCACAAGACACATTGCAAAATAGCAAGGAAACTCAACAGACGAGGAGCGTGTATTCAAAGTTTTCTGCTGCAGAAAAATATATTGCATAAACATCAAGGTGTAAAAAAAATAACAACCCTCTCCGAACACAATTGCCAGTTTCTATCTGTATTCAGTGCAGCAAAAAAAAACGCATAATAAATCAGAGCAGCAGAAAGATGTTGAGCGTTTTATTTTAGTGGACTAACCTATCAGAGCAGTATACACATAATTAAAGAAGTTCACATCTTCATGATTTTAAGTAATTCTCAAATGTTTTACGGCCCTGAAATGATTCTGTTTGTATCCACGGTACTTCAAACTAAATACAACTCATACATACTCAAACTGACTACAGGTAGTGAGCTAAGTATAAAGTCTGAAAGGCAGATAATAAAATGCACAAATTGGACATGCCACTTTCTTGTGTTATTCATAAAAAAAGCTAACTAGCCGGTTTAGTTCACAATGAATTTATCATGAACGCACTTCTGTTTCTTTCTCTCTCATTCTCTCTTTTTAAAGATGATTTATTATACGATTATCATTAAGAAACAGGGGGAGAGAGAGAAAGAGGTATGAAATGCAACAATGGTTTGCAACCGGAATCCACCGTGGATGTCCCAAAGACGCTCTGTGACATATGAACATATTTTCCATTCCTACATACTGAGAAATTGCACAACCCACCACATTGGCCAGTATACACTTATATTACAAATACGCATTACAAACATTACTACTATTCTAATTATAGATATATATATATTTTTTTATTGCACTAGCATTTTTAGCACTTTAGCCTCAGGAGTGTGCCACCTTGCATTTCATACACATGTACATGTGACCAATTCAACTTTTGAATCTTGAAGCAGGCAGCATGGAGGACTGTAGTGCCGCCACCCCATATCAAGGGCAGAGGTGGTGGCTTGGCAACGGAAAACTTTAAAGGGAAAGTTAAAGAAGCCGGTCGACGAGCAGTACAGAGTAAAAGACTGTTGGCCCTTATTAACAAAGTGTTTGCTGAAACAGGGAAAAAAATGGCACCCAGGAAGTTCAAGAAAACTGAATTAAACTGAAGCAAAAATAAACTGATGAAAGCTGCATTCTCCCATCCCGGGACTGCTGTGTGGACTAGCCAGACCTTCATTTGCAGCACTGCAAAGCGAGAGTAATCTGTAGTTAAATGTAAATCAGACAATGACTTATTTTAACTCCAGCACTGATTTATATATTTCGTGAACCTAAACTGTAGCAACCACAGTAAACAGTAATTTACTTGAAAGTATGATTCTCTGCTCACTCAACGATGATAGAAAACATCTTTGTTTGGAATTAAACCGCTGCCGTTAAAGGCAATAGTGTATTCATTCCACTATTAACAAGTTAAACCTGTTTGTATTTTCTAATTATAAATGGTGTTCATGGAGGAGACTCATTTCCTTTGTAAGTTATTGGAATTTGGGAGAACAGGCTCGCGAGGCATGTACTGAACATGTATCAGTGAAATCCTGCAGGCTAAGATACTCTTCATCCGTGGCTGAGCGGCCCTTTGAAAGTGTATCAGTCATTGCTCACATTTGCATTCACACACTTAGGTCATCTGGGATTTGTTCACAAAGGTCATCTGTTTTTTTTTATCGCCTGTCCCAGATGTACATCCTCCCTCATAATCACACATGTCGCTCCGGAGTTCTATGACTATCAAAGTGCGTGACAAACTGAGGGATCCGCGCTGAATATGCATGAACGTTGCACATCCTGTTCCGGATGCATAGGTGTCAGTGATTTTCTCCTGAGTCATTACCATAAACTGTGATTTATTGCAATAGCAGCGCAACATGATTGCCCGAAAGCCGTGGCACATAATATTATAACCTGCATAATCAGAATCTCCCTCAAGAAGCAATATTACTTGAGATGCTCTGATGCTTGGTGTTGCTTCAATTCTACACTCTACCTGAAGTCGGTGGTGGGGGAGAAACGCCTGTCAATTTTCATACTGCCTCTTGATTTATTTTGAGCAGTTATTAAAGTTCACCTCCCTCTGAGAATTCCCATAATGATCTCTCTTACGTTGGTGTATGGGAGGCACATAGGCTGCCTGGGCTCTTATTAAATCTGTGGATCTGTGAATTTACTCAAAGGCACGTATGATTAATGAAGGTGAGGGCCAAATACAATATCCCTGTCTGTTTCACAACTTCACAAGCCACAGCTTTGCTCTGATGAGGAGGAGCGGACAGCTGAGAGTGAGCAGACGGTTCTATCAGTGGAACAGTTCTATCGGTAGCTTCTTTTGTTGATCGTGCAGAGGTGTCGCTGGATCATTCAATACCGGAGCACCAGTACCGTATTGATAATTGTGCTTCTTGTTTGGGGCTGGTAAGTGCGCTGACCCCTTACACGCCACCATCCGGCTGGCGTTAAGGGAATAAGTGTTTGTGCAAATGTGCATTTAGCAACGACAGTGACAGTACAGGCTTTTTCAAGTGTGCCTTCAGTGCTGACACACTTGAGAGACAATGAGAAACCACTTTGGCATTCAGACGCCATACAGGGGGCCAAACAAAGTGAATCACTTCCCTGTGTGTTTCCAAAGCAAAATTGTGTCTGCACTGCCAAGGGAATTTTCACTGCACTACACGCTACTATAGTGTACTAAAAAAACCTTTTCCTCCTCTTTCTTGTCTGCCAGTCATCTCTCAGCAAGAGTTCACTCCCATGTGGAGGAAAAAAAACAAATTAAGCAATACATAAATGCTAGGAAATACACATCTAACGTGGTGGGCTCTTGCGTCAAATATGTCGGTGCGCCCCGGGAGGCCGGCGGAGCTCTCGCTGGGATGTACAGATGAAAACGTCTCGACATCCAGACGCGCTTGCCTCAAGATCCCCCAAGCCATCCCCTGCCGATGCAGACTGCAAGTCGCAGCGAGTGATACTTTGTCACTCCTCGGTCAATAAAGCCAGAGCCCCCCGTGGCGTCCCACTCTGTCACCTTTTAATTACAAAGCTTAAATATTTAAACAGAATTGAGGGGAAAAAGTTCAAGTCCAGGCAGAAAGAAACGCAAACTTTATAGTTCCCTTTCTTTATCTGTCTGACTTTCTTTATAATGCACACGCTTCTCCGTCTCCCCTCCTTTCTCCACTTCTCTGAAAGACCTTTTTTTACTTTTTTTCTTATTCTCACACTCTCTGCTACTTTACTCTTCACTCCACTCTCACCTTTATTCTTATCTTTGTCACCCTCATCCATCCTGCGGCCCAATTTCTCATCTTTCTCTGTCTCCATCTTTCAGCTATGGGTTCATAAAGGAGCGACAACAGACAGATCTTCACAGATGAGTATTTGGGGAGAAAGTCAGGGCGCTCACCTGCATCCATCAACGTCACTGTGCACAGTTGGTGAGCCCCTCGCCAGCGTCCTGACATCACAGCGGGAGTTACAAATGGATGTGACACTCTGGTTCCTTTTCTCACTGCCCTCTCTCTTTGCTTTGCGTGCCTCCCTGGCTGCAGCGTTCCCCAAAATACAGTGGTAATCTCTCACAGCCGCTGTTGAGAAGATCTATTTTCAATCTAGAACAGCATTTTAGAGATGGGAGCTTTTGAACTCAGTCTTGGCCATCTGTACCTGGTTCCCAGCATTTGGATTTCATCAGTGGCGATACCAATAGCCTAGACCATATTAATTATATACCTAAAATAGAAGTATTTAAAACTAAGTCAAGCGCTGTAACGTGAACAGTCTATAGAGCCGTAGAACAATGAAATCTGAGCAGCAGTTTCTGTATTTAGCTTCTACAGAGCTCCGGGACGCCGGCTACCAGCGGCAGTTGTTTAGCCGCCAACAGGTGACTGTGAGCCGGCTACAGGCACCGCCAGATGACGCTCCTTTCAGGGGCCGTGGTAGTGGAGTTAAGCCACAAAAAGTGAGTGTCAAGTGGCGATGACAGTTTAAGTTTAGTCACCAAAAAAGACTCGTTAGGTTTAGGGAAAAAGATCAGATGTGGATTGAAACACTCCCGAGGAACGAACGAGCGTTTCCTGGGTGAAAGTATTTTGTTTTCCCCCGCGAAGTGAACTCCTCTCTCCGGGCTTGAAAGCGTTGTGTTTTATGTTGACGCCACGTTGTGCTATTTCATTCTGAGATTATTTTCCATTGGATATTGGAGTGCAGAATTGTTTTGGCATGGCCGCCGAGTGGCACTATAGCCATGGTACTGAAAGGGGGATTTAATTCTATGTTTTGTTGTGCATGGTCAAAAACACCCCCTCTGCTTTCTTCACAAATGGTGTGGCCTTTAGGTAAAATACGTTTTGATTCTCTTAAGAGCAAATGAATGTGCAGACAAGAGGCTGGAGAGCACAGTAAGGGAAGAGGAGAGCTGTTGGATAAACAAAAGGTCATGATTACAGTCATTAAGGAAACATACCGGAGGAAATAGATTAAATCACTGGCTTTCTGTCGAGAAACATCTCTCTGAGAGGAAATGAACAGGTCAGACTGCTGTTGGTGGCTAAATTGTATTAGCTATGTATTATTAGGCAGTTTTATTTGGTGCATTTGTTGAGATGACAACAACCATTATGGGGTTCACAAAGGTGCAGTTTTCTTTCCCTTTTTAAAGCCATATGTTTAAAACATAGATGGTGCCCAAAGGAGGCTGTATCTCTGATATATCTTGCATTAAAAAGGTGCTGCTTATCAGCATAGGGTGTCAACTTTTAAAGGTTCCTGCGGCTCATGAATGCATCGCAAGAGATACACATGTGTCAGCTACACATGCAGAGGAGCCTGAGTTTTTTTTCTGATGTGTCCCATTTTTTCCCTTCACCTTCACATTTCTCCTGAGTGTGCATTCAGCTGGAACATAGTGATGTGTCCCAGTTGAAAACTTTACTCTGCCAAGTGACAGTTAGTCCGTCCACTCTTCGTACAAATGGAGATTTTTAACCACTGCACTCTTTTATTACAACCATAAGCTTTTTGATTTGTAAGCATCATTATCACACATCATTATCACACCATTACTGATTGCCAGGCATTGAAGATTCAATTCTCTCATGGTCAGACAGCGGTGACAGTGCGCTGACCTTGCATTACATTTAGAAGTTTACCAGAACCTTCTACAACTCCAGGCGGGGGGGGTTAAGACCAACACTCAGGGCTTCACTGGGGCCAGCCAGGCACAGCAGCATACATTGATATTAGGAAAAAAGTTCCCAAGAAAGCATGTGTATTTGTAAAATACACTGTATTACTCTTATACAGTTGATATCTTGAGTGCTGCCATAAGAAGCCAGATGTTTACTGTACTTTGGCACGATATGAAGTTTTTTTCAAACATTCCACTGCCACAGATGTTGTCTGATGTACATTACAGACTCCCTCTGCAATTAAAAGTAATTCTGGAACATTGCAAGAACCTTTAGGATTATGTGCTACATCCTAATTTGCGCTTCTACTTTCCCCTCGAGTTCTGCTGTTCAGGATGAATGCTATAGAGGAGAACCTGGATCCCCCAGTGGCGCCAGATGGTTGCCAGGTTCCTGGTTGCCGTCTACTCAGCTGTTCATAGAGCAGCCGATTGCGTATGTGGGGAGCTAACACACAGGTGGCTTCTGAAATACTGACATACGCAGTGGAGTGGTGATCCACACAGTTTGCATACAGCTACGGTCCTACTTTACTTGTGAGGATTGTTAATTGGCTACATTCAATATCAAAACCCGTAAATTCCCCACACGAATTTTGGGCCTTTAAAATTATCCACACCGCGCACTGTATTACGCTCAGACTTTAAGTGGTTTGTGGAAGAGACAACAAATACAAGAAATTAAAAATGATTGATTATGACAGCGGTGACGAAATGAAACCTTTATGAGCCAGAGTGTACAGAAGAAGAACTTTGCAGAGGGAGACTGAACGGGTGTAGCAGGGTTTGAAATGACTTAGGACTCTTGGGGGGTCCCCTAAAATGTAATTATAAAAAATACTGAAGACTACCTTGCTACAATATATACTGCAGGCAAAATTATATTGACATATTTTGAAGGTGGGATAATGGTCTTGGGATGTTTTTCATGGTTTGGGCTAGTCCCAGTATTGTAGTGGTGTCTGGAGAAGTGGATTGGCTATAATCTAACAGGTAACCCTCTAATTCTGGAGCAACAAAGTTACAGCACCTTATATAAATCCCTGACATGACAAAGTGGATAACAGGTCATTCTTTCCTTGAGCAAGGAAGTTAACTAAGTTACCTAAATCCACCAGGTGTACTCATTATGGCAGCACCATGCACCTTCAAAGGGTTTGATCAAATACAAATGGCATTTCTCATCCCTTATGTTAATGGAATTTGTAAAACAACTAGCCGCTGGATTGAATAATAATGATGTCTATAAAGACTGTACCTACATTAGATGGTTTACTTTGTTTTAAAGTAGTCAATCTATAACCTGAACTAAAATCTTTAGGGACACAAAAAAAAAGTAAGATATTCTAACATGACTGAAAGCCATTAAAATGACAATAATCCAATAGTTACCACATTATTCAAAATCAACATGTTAAGTGACCAGGCACATATTTTATTTATTTGTTAACAACTTCATCAGGTTAGTGTTAACTGGGGTTGGAGAGAAGACCTACAGAACAAACGCACTCTTCTAATCATTACGTTACACTGGGTATCTAAGTTAGTTAATGCAACTTTTGATATAGGAACACCAACTCCAAATATTTTACTATAATAAGCAATTATTATGGAGATATAAACATAATCGAAGCACTTACAGGATTTTCATTAGGGATTTCACTCTTTGTGAGGCTTCGTTTTTGCCGCGTTCAACAATAACATACGTGTCTGCGCCATAGACTGTACTGTATGCGCCGGGGGACCACAACAACAATCTGTGATGCTATTAGCTGCCCTGATTCCTGCCCAATCGCGCTAGGAATTAAATAAATTATTGTTATAAATATAAAACGTCAATTTTCACAATCATTTTTAATGTAAAAAATATTTGTCGGGGACCCCCCAAAATCTAAAAATAAATTCTTATAGGGGGTCCCTAATGACTTATGGGGGGTCCGGGACCCCCCCCAGACCCCCCTCATTTCGAACCCTGGGGTGTAGGAATATGGATGTTCTACGGTTGAGAAAATGTAGTGGCAAAGGAAAGGGGCAGTCTGACGCCAAGGTAAAGCGGTAAAAATATTCCAAATATAACGTACGCTTAAACATCTTTTAGATGGTCCCTTTTGTAGGTGGCTAAAATGCGTTTAGCTGCTTCCTCGGTCCACAGCGGTGCATTGCTTAGCTTCTGTGTCAGAACTCCTGCCTGCTTCTCTGTAGCTAACACACTGACTATGGAGAAGTAGCTCATACAACCAAACTTCCAAATTTCTGAACTATCCCATGAAGTTAACTTACCGGACAGAAACAGAAAATCATTCTGAAGCAATACTCGCAATGAGTGTGATAGAGAGCGAGATACTTTTCATTGAGTCAAATATTGTCACGCTGGTCTTCTGCTCTTGTATTAAGTGCCCCCGACAGCACCAAAAGAACTGTTAGAACTTCACACAGAGGGATCTTATAAGGTGACATCTTTAAACACCCATGTCTCCCAAAAGAGGAGGGTCTGAAATTTGAGGAGTTCTTACATTTCTCGGCTACCTCACATTAAACAGTTAATTAATATTTAAATACAGGGTATGTAGAGTATGTTAACCTTGTTTTTATCCGACCATGGAACATTTGAATTAAAAGATATGAATTGGGATGAATTGTACTCTATTCAATTTGTGACTTTTGCTTATTTGACAGGTGCATGCTGACACCTGCAGCAACTACAGATGCAGCTAAAGGAACAAATGTTAACACATGCTTTTTAATCACTTTATTAAGTTTTGCAGGGACATACAATTGATATTTACATTCCGAGTTATGGATACGAACCAGTTCCCTTTTTGCATCGAAACAAAGAAAACTAAACAAACACGACACATGAGAAACTACGGATAATAACAAAATGAAAGTAGGTAAATAACATGAATCAATTTTGAAAATTAATGATATTAAAAAAGATAGATAAGATATAAATAAATAAATAGAATACATACTGTATAAACATACTTCTGTAAATTGAAATGAAAAAAAAAACGCAAACACAAAAAAACGAAATAAAACCCTACAATACCAGTCAGTGATAGAATAGAGGAAAGAAAAGAACCCTAACAACCACTGCTACCTGTCACTTCGCCAGACATACAACCAGGACACAGGTGATTGTAGGTCAAAGGTCAGTCTGGAAAGGAAGGAACAAACACATTCCACTTTGTCCTCAAGTTCGCCATGTTGTAGATACATAAAATGTCATAGAAAAGGAACATAGAGAGCCTGTGTAATTGAGCCTTCTCACACAAAGCCAATTTATGATAGTAAAAAACAAAGGTTTTATCCAGCAGTCCCGCACCTACTGGCTGAGCTGAGTTCAGTGTGAGGCTATCACCACAAAAGACAACGCCAGTGTCAATCTCATGCCAATTTCAGCTGGTTACACTGCATGAAAAGTGGGATTTTCGTCAGTATGCGGCACTGTAGATTGTTGTGGAACTTCAGGTTTACGGCTGTACACGGCAATTTACAGGCAACACCGAAAACTGCCGTAAATTGTCGGAAATTGACGTGGGCCTTGCTTGGCAGTTGTCCCCCCATGACCCCCCCTCCCTCTAATTCTAGGGGAGGCTTTCAAATGCAAATCATGGTAGCAGCAGGGGGAGTTTTACCCCAGGTGACATTTTTCTAAAAGGTATTAACTTAATTTTAAGAAACTCTCTTAAAATAGATCAGACTCAGTATAGCCTAATTGTAGACTCTTCAATTTTAGCTTGAATTGATTTATTTAATGAAAGTATGCTAGATTAATTACTTTGTATGTCATTAGCAATGACCAATGTTATGTAAAAAAGATACACAAAATAATTTATTTCAACAATTAGTTTTACAGGCTTTGCCACAAAGGTAAAATGTACAACCACTGAGCATAGTGACATGACTACAGTCTTTGGTCTTGCTCATCCAACATTGTCTGGTGGAATGGAGACAGAGGCTCCACTGTACAGTTTTCTAAGAGAAGTCTTTCTGCTGACACCAAAACACTGGGCTTCACATATTCGCATATCAGCTTTGTCATTGCATGACAAGGTCCCAGCCATTTGTCTTCTTAAAATACTGGCAAATTCAGCACCATATTCACATGTCTATGGCATATGAAGCTGTTGGCTCTGCTGAAATTGCCTCATAATCTAGACTTCAATTGTCCTATGGTTATTAATCTAGACTTCAATTGTCCTATGGTTATTAATCTAGACTTCAATTGTCCTATGGTTATTAAGCTTTCCCAGTAATCTATTTAAACTCACTGTAATTCGCCTCCACACCAGTGTGTGCGCTGTTCGCGGCCTGCTGGTTAATCTGCTCCTGAAGATTGATTTTACAGCTGCTGGAAGCGAGACAGAGTGTGCTGGCTGCGGGTGAGGTGGACATTTGGAAGTGCGCCACCATAGACCTACAGGACACCGCACCACAGACGTCTGCAAAATGGACCGAATTAAGACCGAATGCTGCCGGTTACCTCCAGCTCCGAGCCGGCCACGGGTTAGATGTGGACGGTGCGCGCTCCTCGTGTGGGGGATATTTGTGTGTGCTGTGTGTCTCCGATGCTTTGTACATAGTTTTTTCTTATTGCGTTTGTGTTTTCAATAAAGCTCTATCTTTGAATAACGCAAACCGCACGTTCCCTGGCAAATCATTTTAATTAGGATAACCATGAAATGAATATACAACATAGCATGAAATAAATACATATAATATAAAATATAAATATATATATATAATTTTATTATTATAATAATGGCCCAGGTTGACCAATAGCCTAACCCATGACAGACCTGTCAACCAATCACGAGAGATTTTTCTTGTTTAAAAGTAGTGGTTTCATCCAATAGCGAGTGAGGAAATTCCAGCCGGCCAGACGTTCTCTGGACACCGAGAGGGTCTCGCGCATTCATATTCTAATTAGATCCATTAACACCTCGCGCGGGGCTCTCCACATACGCCATGGTTCATTTCCGATTATGTGGCACAGACGAACGTGACGTTCACAGCCTGTAAATTGTCGATAACTGCCGAAAATTAGGGGGATTTCCGAGTATTGAACACAAACACCAGTATTACTAGTATTTCTCAATAACTAAGGTGTATGCAACGTACATGCATATATATATATATATATATATATATATATATATATATATATATATATATATATATATATATATATATATATATATATATATATATATATATTTGTACAATGTAAAACCTTCCAGATTTGGGGCTCCTCTCAGGAGAGACAAACCAATTAAAAGTGACAACAGAGTCTTATCCAAGTTCTGTCTTTGTGTTCAAAAATCTCCCTTCCTCATTTTCTTTCTCCACACCCCTCTCTCCTTCCCGTCATTTGAGGGAGCTAGTTTTAAGGCCAGGGTAAGGCGGAGTGGGGGTAGGTATGGGGGCCATCTTTTGTGTCTTTGTTGCTTAGGATATTTGAGTGTAATTGCTACACTTGCTGCTAATTAACGGTCAAACGGAGATAAGCTGGCAAGAGGCTCAGAGCAGTATCTGTGCGGATCCAATGATAAAGGGACACTTTCAAGAGGAGGCAGAAACCCACATGACAACCTATCAGACGTAAACTAACTGAGAAGGAACACTCCTTTCATTATAATTAGGTGGGATACATAGGTTTTTAAGAGAGCATAAAAAAAAAGTTTTTGTTTACGCTAGTTTGTTTGGAAGTACTTTAAAAGAACATCATCAGTTAGTGGAAAAGTCTGCTTGGTGGAAACGTCAGCTTAGATTGTCACAGCACTTGAAGAAGAACATGTGTTTTATTCTACAATGTGACTTATTGGTTTGCGAGTTCAAAAAGTCAGCGAGAAGCTATATGACTTCGTAGAAAAACAGCTGTTGTTACTGGTAAGTGTGTTTTAAAGTCCTTATCAAAGCTTCTTATTCATTTAAGAGGACGTGTAGAATTCCCTTGAGAGCAATCGAGAAATACACACAGACAAACAGTGTCACACACACACACACACACACACACACACACACACACACACACACCCCCCAAAGAGACACTGTGGTGGGTATGACAGCCAGCCGTAGTTCAGTTGTATGTTTTAGCTCTGTATCATCCTTCAGAAGTTCAGAGGAGTTAATCCGTCAATGACGACAGAACCTTAATATAGAGGCCAAGGAGGAGAGGGAATGTGTGCTGAGGGATTATGGGTAAGTAGATGAGCAAACATTAAACATTATAAGAGTAAACACTGACGGATTTGGTCTTGCTGGAAAAAAAGCAAAAGCAAAAAAGACTGAGGAAAAACACCCGGCTGGATCAGAAGAGGAGCTCCAGCTGAAATTGGACGGGCGGTTGGTTTGATGAAGTGGTTCCCCTGCTGTTTGCAAATGTGAAAACATTGTTTTTCACGAGCGCAATTTTTGATAACATAGCAATCTGGTAGGACACATCCCCAGCTATTTTCACTCATTACAAAGCAAATTATAGCTGAATGTCGAGGCAATTTCCCGATAATCACTGGTGTTGCGGGGATAGACATTGGTCCCTACTCCTGTGCTGTTTTTCTGCTGATGGCAGTACATTTCACTTAGTTGAAACCTAAAGTATAGCTCCATCCTCTCAGCCAAGGCCTATTATTACTTGCCTCGGTCCTGTAGAGATTCAATTCCACAATCAGTCTGTTGAAGTTGGCGTTAACAAAGAGTGGCCCGTTCCCAGTGGATTGCTGCTTTCTCCATCCTATCTTCTGTCTTTCACTCGCACGTCTTCCTCTCAACAATGCCTCTTTCCCCCCTCTCCATGGTAGCGACGATAATGGAAACAAGCTGCAGCACATAGATAATTTTTTGTCACATTTGAACCCCACAGGGGGTTCATTTCAGTCGTGCGATCATTATCTAGGAACGGAGGGTCCCACGTGCGACGTGATAGGACAACGGCTGCCTAATTTGGTACTTGGTTAGCCCCATATCAGATAAATCTCCAGGTTCTTATGTTTGCACTGATGAGGGAGATAGAAATTAAACATACAACACTCATGATGTATTTACCAGCAAATGGGATTTGCACAGGTGCACAGGTGAGGCCATGGACACTTGATTGGAAATGAGTGAGTCCCAAACAGTGTGAACCAATTACAAAGTAGCACAACAATGATGCCGTGACTGGACAGGGAGGGGGGAGCGCCATTGACAGACAAGTGCCCCTGAGGCAGGAGAGGTAATATTTGTCACCATAGCTCGCTGACAGGATTAGGACACAAAGGTCATCAACACAGCCCAGAGGAGAGCGGCCAGGCAGCGGCAGGAGGCAGACAGACAGAAAGAAAGAGAGGAGAGTGTCTGCTGTGGTGAAAACGCAGGGCTGAAAGAGAAATGTTAACCTGTTAGGAGAAATGTTAGCGTGTGTGATCACTGCTTCGGTAGCCAGGCAGTCGTGTTGTATCACACTTCAAATCGAAACGCAGAGGAAAAAAAGTGCTCCCGCCATCTGTCTCTCCTCTACCTGCTGCGCCCCCACCTTCCGCTCCACCTCGCCACTCGTTTCACGTCTGCTTTCCCTGCAGTGTTTGTGTTTACTCGTTCTGCGGCAACAGTTTCCCTTTCCTTCTTCTCGCCTCTTTCCACTTCCATTCTTTCCAAGCCACTGGCTGGGGCCTTTAATCGTCAGTGGCACCTGTCCCCAAGAGCCGTAATGTCCCACATCCATCAGTGGGGGATGACGGGCTATATGCCCCCCCCCACCCCACCCCACAGCCCTTCGACTGAGGCAGGTGGGGACGGTTCACACTCCACCAGACCAGAGCGGTTGCAAGGTGTGTGTGCTGTAGAAGCTGACACTCATGGCCACTTGATCTGGACCCTTAATCATCGAGGCCTGTGTGTGTGTGTGTGTGTGTGTGTGTGTGTGTGTGTGTGTGTCTCATCCCTCCCACCTCCACCCCTACAGCACTTCCTACACATCCCCAGGGGGTAAGGATGGGGACGGAGGAGAAGGGAGGGTAGAGGACACCCTAGACTGTCCCTCTGAAGGATCATTCATCTCCAAGCTCTGTGGCGTCCACTAATGTGCTGATTGATGCTGGTCGTCGACAGGAAATCGTCCAGGTTTCTGTTGGAGGGGTTGTGAACATTACTTGCCAGAGTCAAATCGATATACTGGACATTAACCAACAATCAAATATCAGACTGTCATCTCAAATATGAAAGTTAAGCTAGCTTTGAACCGATATGATTCAAATTAGTTTCTAACATCCAAATAATGTTTTAATTGGATTTAGAATAGGTAAATATGATTATCCTGGACTAAAAGATGTGCTGAGACTTTCCCACCTTAAAGGTGCCCTGCCAAACACAACTGTTGTGAAAATGAACTGCTGCCTCCTCGGTCAGCTCTAGACACTGAAAAGAAATAAGCGGAGAAATCAGGCCAATTATAACAGCTGGTCAGTCTGACGTGGTGTTGCCTGAGCTCATTACTAGTCGTGAGCTTGCCCAGTTACGCTGGGTAAAGGATGCTGATAGCCAGGCTCTCATCGGCTAGATGTTAGCCAATCAGACTCAAGCAGCTTAGCTCGTTGAATATTAATGAGAACTGGCACAAATCGAGCTGAGTCTTCCTGCAGCTTTCTTAATTAAACCCCTGGAATACCTACATATGGTCTTCAATAAACTAATATCTGGAAGGCAAATATGGGTTTTATATCAGGGTTGATACTTTTGAGAACATGGGTGTACTACCATCCATCAATCAGGCCCCTTCTAGAATCCTTTGAAAGAGGTAGGTACAGTATATCAATGTGTACAATTCTATCACCAGGCCAGTGACGTATTTTTACAAAGGACATTTTAAAGTGACGGATTGTATGTATTTAGTGTTTCTACAAATTAAGTAAGTAAAAAAAGAACGGGATCAAAGCTGATCAGGTGTTTTTAAAAAAAACTAAAAAACATAGGTGTCTGGGAAGCCTTTTCTTCATCTTTACTTTCATCTTCTCCCTCA
Source organism: Perca fluviatilis (assembly GCF_010015445.1). NCBI lineage: Eukaryota > Metazoa > Chordata > Actinopteri > Perciformes > Percidae > Perca > Perca fluviatilis. The sequence continues at coordinate 7,552,671 of NC_053125.1, forward strand.
CAGAAATCACATAAATAGATGATAAAAAGCTCATTAATGGCTGTCTGCGCTGATATAAGCTTCAACACCTTTCGCTATTTGCTACACTACATGTCACTCAGCCATAATTGGAGACATCAGTTCAAAAAAAAGATGATCTGACAACATGCCAGCGTGAGATGTTTCTCTTTCTCACTCTCGCCTTCTCCTCTACCTCTATATATAGACCCGGGAGATAAGCAGGAAAAGGTTTGCAGTAAGATAAAGTGTTTGCTAGAAACACACTTGAAAAAACATGGAACTCTCAGCTCTGTTGGATATACTCAGCAAGAGAAGCATTTTGATATCCTTTTTCCCTTTTTGTTACCTTTACTGTCAAAGGGCTTTTTTGTTGCAAATTGCAAACCATTTACCATATGCATGTAGTGCAACATGGGGTGAAAATCCACCCAGCTAGCTGATCCAACAGAGACTGTCTGAAGACAAAGACATAGCATGAATAAGATATGAGAACTAGAGACCTGTGGTATTCTTATGGGACATACTATAGTGCATAGTGAAATGCCACTGTCTTCATCAAACAAAAATCTATCTACCTTTTGTGAACATGGTGTCAGCCCGAAGATTTTTTTTTTTTTATACAGTTAAACAGCATATGGCAGTAAAACTATAAATGCAGAAAAGGGTTTTACTGTATTTCTTTTTATTGTGTAACACATTCTGGCTCGAGTTTCCCAAGGTGACGTGTGTGTGTGTGTGTGTGTGTGTGTGAGGAGACACTTACTCTGCAGCAGACTGTAAAAAAAAAAGATGGATGACTCGTCTCCACTTCCTCCCGCTGTACAAAAGTGAAGCCTAGATATCCCGGATACGGGCGCCACCATCTTGTAAGTGTGACCAATCACGAGTCAATCACAGCTGTCAATCATGACGTTTCACCTTGTTTTCATGGCATAGCAATAACTAATGAAAACCAAACTTATCAGAAAAGAAATGACCACTTGAACAAACATCAGTGTGATCAGAACTACCTTAAATGACAGAAACCATCTTTGGTAAACAAAAAAAATAATGTATGTCTGTAATGTATAATGGAATCATAAAGGTGGAAGTTGCACTTCTGTGTTCATTTTGTCTCACTAAATCTGTCTCGCTAAATCAGTCTAGACGCAGCGCTGTCCACATTCTATCTGTGGACATGTTGTTACGCTGTTGGTATGCACAAAAAACGGCGTAATGCGTTGCTATAAACTGCCATTGCTAACAATGGCTAACCTGGCTAGAGCTAATGAAAACAATGAAAGTTAGACTTGTAAATGGAACGCCTTCAACTCGGGTGTGACGTCATTCCCAGCTTTGGCTTTTGAGTTCCGAGGTAAATGGAACGCACTATAACTGATTCTATATGGTCATGCACTGTGCTGAGTGCCAATATTATTTATTTTTTAACTAGTCAAATGACCTCAATCAAACAGTTCAATATCCATTCTACTCTCATTCTATTTCTATGGTTGTGCCACTATAACAGATCCAATGGATGATTGAGGGAGATGCAACTCTGTAATGTTTAATCAGCAAAATAGAAGAAAACACCTTTGTGGCTGTTATCCTAATACATCTCAGACTATTCAGTAATACGTTATATGATATATGATGGTAATTGTATGATAATAATAGCAGTAGTTTTGAAAACCTTTTATTTGAACTGATGAGGCAGTTTTCCTTATTTGCACTGTGCACAGTCCAGTGGCTCCTGTTCCACACTCCTACGCTCATTGCTACAACCAGTATTATTTTATTGATTTATTTAACATTTGCAGTGCAGTTTTTCATCCGTAGTCTCTACTTCTGCTAACAACTGCCCTGTACTTCTACTGCTACTTTCACTTTGCATGTCAATGGCTGCGGAAAGCATGCTGAACACTCAAGAGTGTCTATCTCTCTGTCCGTCCTCTCGGGCCCCAGGCCTTGCCATTTTCCATCCATCCACCAGATGCCCTCGGACTTTCCCTCCTTTCCCCGTCACCTGACTGCCCCACCCACCTACACACCTGTTGCCACTGTACTCATCAGCCAGAGCCGTTTCTTCCTATAGGTGGACTACGCAGATGCATAAGGGCCCCCCAAGCTGCAAGTTCAGCCCGTTCAGCCTCAATATATTTAGGGAGAAATAAAATTACCTGTCTTTATTTTTAGCCACTAGCAAGTAGCCTTCTTTGTTCTAAACATTTTAAAATAAACCTGTTTGAGGAAAATCCTGCATCTCTTGCATTTATTGATGTAGAGGAGCCTCATTGTTAACTTTTTTTTAATTATCATTTTCTGTAGGTTTAAATTTCTTGGGACAACTTGAGATGTTTAATTTGAATTTGAGAGAGGTTTTTACGAGTCTAGCCTGTTTTCCTCCTAAAGTGTAACAGATTGATGCATCTCCACTGATCACCTTAAAGGTTGGAATCCCCCCCCATCGTAGTTTGACAAAATAGGGGGCCCCCAAACAGCATCTTGCATAGGGCCTGCCAAAAGCTAGAATCGGCCCTGTCATCAGCCCTGCAGTGTTTTGTGGTTTTGTTTTGAAGAATAGGTGAAAAAGCTGCAGTCACATTAAACATACGGTAGAGGCACAATTATCACAAATCCTTTAAATACCTCTCCATGAGGGGAAATGTGGCTGTGGCTTTGCACTTTACTGCATTGTGAGGGGAAACATGAAAAGTCTACACATGCCACACACTCCAATAGGATGAGTTACTCTTTATTTTATTATTTCAGCCCTGCAGTTACGCGACCGTCCCGCCCATCTGCTCAGTGAGATATCCTTGTCTGCCTCCACTGTCTGCGTTTGAATCCTCCTTCTTCTGTTCCCCGAATTCACCTCTGTGACAAGGGCACATCGAGTGCTACAGGTTTCAAATCTCGATTGTATACAGCAACGTCAGCGTACCTGTCTAAAATGAGCAGCATAACTACACATTCAATTCAAAGTCCTGCATTCAAAGCCTCGAGTAAAAGTAGGCTATATATATATTTGCCTTTAAACTCTCTTCAGATAGAAAGTTGCGAAGTGAAAGTGCTCCCAATACTGTGCAGAATAATGTGGAAGAAAAAGTTTTCTCAAGTCCAATTCAGTGGCATGGCTCACTGTGCAGTGGAGTCAGAAGTTCACAAGAAGCTGGAGAATTCTCTCTGACCTGCAGAGTTACTGACCAGAGTCTTTGCACAGGTTTACGAGAAACAACAGAATAAAGAAAAGCTGAGAAGACATTCAACTCACGAGACTGTCTGGGCAGATTTGCATGGACCCAATCCTGTCTGCTCCAACTAATCAAAAGCGGAGTTAACCTGAGCTCTAAACAAAAGGTCTCACTCAGTGCAATGCTTCCTCTTAACACTAAGCTAGAGAAAAGGCAGACAGATTTAATTCAATCAGGAGACGCTACAAGTTAGTTGATCAGGTTAAATAGTAGGAACTTAATCAGTGAACAGGAAGGAGAATATTAGGATAAGACAACTGTTAGCTACTTCATTTTCTTCTACAATAATAATGTTGAAAGTGTTCCAGGTAACACTAGCTCTAATTACTCCATGCTGAGGGGTGGTTTCTTCTACAGCGGTGTACTTTATCATGTTTAATGTATAAGCTTGAGCTATATTTTGATTGTAAAGTATTAACCTAACCAGCAACTATACAGCTGGTACATAAACATATACAGGGCTAAAAACTACAACAAAAAAATCCTCACGCACTTTACTAATGTAGTTATTGTACAGTCAAATAAATATGTCAAATATATGTTTATCATCACTGCTCACCTTTGGTGTAAAGTTGTCACCATCAGTTCATACCCGAAAGAAAAATAGCTTTGAATTTGTCTTTTAAAAGGCACAGAGTATTCTCTGAAGGTATGTGTCCTATTTTCCAGCCGTGTAGAAGACCCTACATGAATGCCCTTTCACCATGACATACTGTACATTACTATCCATAGATATCCATGTGACAATAAATGGAAATTCTGTATTAGGAATAACCCCTTGAGATGTAGCGTCTCGCTTTAGAGGGGGGTCCTTGGTGACATAAACATACAGTACAATCACAATTAGACACAACAGCTAACATCAACAACAGCAACAAAAAAGACGAAGAGAAGAAGAAGGAGAGAGAGAGAAAAAAATCAGGATCAGGCAATCGTGTTCAAGTTCGAGGCAGCGCAAGAATTAAATTGGATATCAGTAATAATATTGGAAGTGGTGGTTACAGTGTTAGCATGTTGTTGTAGAGAAAAGACAGGGCTTTTTTAAAGGAGTGGAGAGATGAAATGGATCGACTGTTTACAGGTAGGGGGCTTTAAACAAAGGTAGATACCGCAGGAACAGAAAAAAAAGCTGCAGTTCATCCAGTTGATGGACTTGTACAGTACAGTCAAAGCATCCACCATTAGTAGGATTGGTGAAGCTTCATTTCTCTTAGCTTTCAGAGGCTTCTGTCATGTTTGAATGCAGGGACCAACCCTTTCACAATACTGCTCGGCACTTATCTCAAAGCGAAGGCTTAAGATAAACAAGCAGCAGTTTCTAAACAACAAAAGCAGTCATTAAGCAGACTCGCTTTAAGAGAGGCTGAACATGAAAATGCATTCGGAAATGTTGTTTGCGCTACACAGCCATGTGTATTTAAATGATGCACTTCTGCAATCAATCAAGACCACATTGTGTTGTGTTTTTCCAAGAAGACAGAATGGCTAAAAGAGGATCAGAGGAGTAGAATTTGATTAATGATTGGTATCTGCACAGAAAATATCAATCCACAATTATGGTGTGTCTAAACTTGGTGTCTAAGTACCAAAACAACTTCAACAAACCACATGTCAATACATGCTTTGCTCAAAATGTCTCCAGAAATACTAAATCCTAGCAGTCGTCTAGGCTTCCTTTACCTGCTGCAAGTGTTGCTTCTAATATATGTCCCCCAAAAGGGGACATGGATCATATGTGCAATTTGAGAAGATTTCCCAGAAATCACATGGCTCTGTGTGGTGGTGGTGATGGTGTGTGTGTGTGTGTGTGTGTGTGTGAGTAATGTGATGCCAGTGGGGCTTTTAAAGGCAGGATCACTTTTCTGTGTCCTTCATGAACCACTCAGACGTGTGACCTTCATCACCACAGGTGCCTTGGGTCCCGACTACCCTTTCTGAATTCGTTCACAGCTGGATAGTATGACACATATTTCTGTGTGCTGTTGCCATGTCAATTTGTCCTCACAAGGATGACACACTAAGGAAAAATACGTTTTGATCCTTTAAACTCTTATAGATTAAATGACATGGCACCATAGGGCATATGGAACTTTATAATATTTACAGTGCCATAGAAACAAAATGGTCAGTTCATCAAAATTACTCACTAAATAAATCCACAGTAACCAGGACACTGGACCTTATGCAAGAACCACTCTTACAAACTGATTGCTCTTCAGTGGCATGCACCAATCATTTAAGATAACTTGTCACATTACACATTACACTTCCATCTAAGTCAGGACGATGCCATGACATGTTTTTCATTTTTTTGGCTGTTCTGAATGGGCTGACTGCTTGGCTTCCAGTAATGCTGCTTGCAGCTTTCTCCAGATCTGCTCATCCAAGCAACTTCACACTCAACCCCGCTCTTTCTGGGGTCCTGAGCAATACATGCCATGACATAGTTGTGTCCCCTAGCAATGCTAAAGTATACACGTCATTTGCTAACAGCTAGCTATTTTGGACCGGACTGGAAACAAAAGCCTTCTTTCCAAAAATGACATTGCGAATGCTTGAAATGTTTAAGTTTGCTACAATGTAACATCTCCGGTCTCTCTTTCCTGAACTTGAATGTACTGTACAAGCGACGGAGCTGTACCCAGCATGCCGTTTGGCAGTGGACATAACGCACTACTAATAAATGTCCCGTAGATCTCTAGAGCTCGACGCTGCACTTACTGGGGTCGTCAGCATACCTGTCAAGTTTTGGATTTGAAAATAAGGGACATTTTCCAGCGCCCACCGCAAGCAGTCCCACCACCCCAACCAAGCTCCAGTATCCCTTACATTTTAAGACAGGTGTACAAGAAAGCTAAAATCACCACTTGATGCAGAATGCTGAAAACATTTACAATTTATAACATTGCTTGTCTTTACATTTTATTTTCATTCCACACATTCTTTTCATTTCATATTGCTTTTCTTTTACAGTTTTTCTTTTCATTTCACATAACTTTTCTTTACTCTTTTAGTGAGTTATTGTATAAATTTGTTGCAGACTTTGCATTCTTTAAGATTGTTTTGGAAGGAGTGTATTTGTGGGCTGGGCCAGAGCGGTTTACAGAGTGGTTTACACAAGAGTAGAGCGCAAACAGTTCTGTTGTCTAACGTCATCCTATTCTCTGTAACAATCTTTCGTACCATGCTAAACACCCTTTCTCAACTTGCATTGCTATGGGGAATGCATAGTAAAGCCTTCATAAGTTTTGGCAGCGCACCGTCTCTGTCGAAGCGTCCATCATCCGTCTCTGTTTTTTTTTAATTTTTTTTTCCCTGCGTTGTCTATCATCATCTGACCTCACACACTAACCTCGCGACAACTGCCACCTACAGTACCTGTAGTAAGCTACTGCAGGTGGCAGTTATCGCGAGGCTAGTGACAGAGCTCAGATTGGGAATGTTTTTTTTTTTTTTTTACTCCGCTCGGACCCGTGGTATTATTTTTTAATAACGCAAGTTAAAATACGGGAGATTTACGGGAAAATACTAATACGGGAGGACGGCGGGAAAGAAGGGTAAAATACGGGACTTTCCCGGCCAAAACGGGATACTTGACAGGTATGGTCGTCAGCAATCCACCTGCCAAGTGTGAAGTCGATCAGATGAATGGTGGTCGAGAAAATCGAAGGACAGACAGACAGACAGACAGACATAAACAATTTCTCCGCTATTTCAGACACAGTACAGCGCTGCTCTGCTGACGTTGTTGGCAGCTGTTTTTTTATATTTGGTAATTCTTTCGGGTGTCATAATACCATGATTGACACTGCTAAATGTATGTTTTTGTCTGCTACTTTCAGACAGCTGGACTTCAGAGTGGGAAATTCTTCTGTTTACTCTTGGATCACATTTTTTGTGATGAAACTTGCCCACTAATGGAACGGAACACAGTGGTGTTGTTGAATATGCTAATGGCCAAATTAGGATAAGAATATGGAAATGTAGTTGCACACTTGCTAAGTTGATACAGCTAGAAGTAAATATGTCTTTCTGTAATATGGGTAAACTGACTCTTTAACAAATCTTAACACAGCTCCAGTATAGTGACTTCAGTGCACACATTAGTAAGTGTGTTTAAGTATGATGCCAGTGTGGCTGCCTCCTGCTGACTGTGGCCCCCGGGGGACCGAGCATGGGAATGTGTCCGGCCTGTGTTCACCGAGCAGTCGTCCGAGTCAGTTAAAGGCAAGCGAGCTCTCAAGGTCCACCTCCATCAAAGACCCGAGCCGATCAGGTCTGACCCGACCCTGCTGTGGCCACATGGCTGGGCACCGCTACCGCAGCCAAATCCTCTCTCTTCCTCCTCCTCATCCTCCATCCCTCCGACTCTCTCCTCCCCTTCTCCTCCCCTTCTACTCCCCTCCGCCCACGAAAGCGCTGCATCTGCCGAAAACCTGCTGCCCTCAGCATTGGTGGAGGCATGTCTCTCAGTCTGTATCCCTGTATCCCCAGTCTCCTTTTCCTCCCCGGTCTCTCTTAGTCTCTCTCCCTCGCTCTCTCTCTCTGTGACCTCTCCTCCTCTCCATCACCAGCCCGAGCTGCCCACCATGTTGTCTATAGGCTTATTGTTTTTGACAGCTAAACACAAAGCCTTTGCTTAAGGTAATCGGACTGTGTGAGCTCCAGTCAGCAGTTAAGAGTCTTTATTCTTAAACTGTGTGCTCGGAATCCTAACCACCCCAGAAACCAATTCAGAAGACATTTCACTTTTCATGTGGTGTCGGGGCTCCCAGTACACCTCAGTATGTGTTCTGTCACATTAGCAGCTTCTGTTTAGCAATGTTTCTTCTTTGGAGTCCGAATTTCAGATGCTCAAGAATTGCTGCCATTTTGGCTTTTGGAGACATTTTCTTCCTTGACTTTCTGTGGTGTTGTTAAAAGTTACCTTACCTGACTCAAGCCACACATTCATAGAGGAATGGTTCCAGTATACTCAATTATTTTGTTCTCGAAGGCTGTCTGCGACTGTAGGTCTGTCTTTCTAAGGTGGTGAAGGAGTAATCCAGAATAAAAGACAACACACGCTCTGGCTTTGCTAAAAGTTACAGCTGCAGTTATAATACATCTGGCTGGAAATGATTTCGAGCCTCAATTTGAGCTACAGTGGAATAAAATTGCTTTAAAATGAGGTAGCATTTTGTCAGGTAGAAAATTCTATTGTCAGCGCTGTTCCTTTTATTTATTTATTTTTTACAGTAAAAAAACAAAAAAGAGACAAGTAAATATTTCTTTCCTGAACCAAGGAGTCTTCTCTAGCATTAGATAAAAAGGATGGATGAGGAGGTGAATATGTGCAGCTGATTTAATGATCTCCTGAACTGAGTGACCCCTTTTAATTAAATGTTATTCTCATCCATCCATCATGTTTAAAAAGCAATCCATCACTTGGAAAAAGAGCAATAAACAGCCACAAAAAAATTAAGCTGCTGTGATCATTTCACAGTAAATACCTGAGGAATGTATTTCAAATACACAGTTTGGTTTATTGTGTATTTTATTTATATGCAGTGACTCAGGCCAAAGCACATAATAGCTTATTTCTGGACATACTGAACTTGATTAGGCTTGTTTTGGTAGATTCACAGGGGACTGATTTCTTACCAAGTTGAAATAATAATGATAATAATCCTAAATTATTACAACTTGGGTTTTATTTTTAATAGTTTTGGTCGTCAGGTAATAATAACAATTTGCTTACTAAATTCCTGTGATTTGCTGAGATCTGTGAACACAATGACATCACTCAAAGCAACTTAGGGCGCTTTCACGCCGGCCTCGTTTAGTTCGGTTGAATCGAAGTAGAGTTTGGACAGGTGAGAATACGGCATCCGCACTTGTGCGCCCACCAAAAGCGGACCAAACAAGCGTACCGAGACCTGCTTGAAGAGGTGGTCTCGGTACGCTTTCAATCGAACTCCGGAGCGGTCCGTTTGGGGTGAGAACGTGATCCGTACTCGAACCGCACCAACTATACATACTCCGCAAGTCTGAGCTAATGTCTCCTGTAGTCAGGTGTGCTTAGCAATCTGTGATGCAGCAGAGCATGAAACTGTAGCAGCTTGCAATGTTTCTCTCACAGAAATAGACTGCGGTTAAGCTCCCCATCCGTCACTCGCATCTCCGTGGTCAAACCAGCCGCCGCTAAAGTTGGAGACAGACGCCGTCAGAGCACAGCCAAGTCTCGGTGACCAGAGCAGACGTAGTAACTTCGCTCGCGAAACAATGTCTGATTATTTAAATGAAATGAGCTGGTTTGACCATGGAGATGCAAGAAATATGCACTAGTCCAGAATGCAATATTTCTTTTCCCACTATGGCCACGCCAAGACCTGCCCTTCAATAGCTACTATTGGCTAGGCGTCCATGCTTATGCAAGGTAACGTAACCTGATGTGTTCAGGTCCTATCCCATGACCAATTGGCTATCCTAACCTTAACCACTCGAGGTCAAATGCCTAACCCCAACCAATCGACCACTACAGTGACGCCAAGTGGGTCTTGGCGTGGCCATAGTGGGATTTGGAATTGTGCATCCAGAACACAGGACCTTCTTGCTGTATTTACTTTATTGCTCCTGCCCCCAGACACATCTGACCAATAAGAGGAGACGACGTTCTTGTGTGATTTGTAATGGCGCATTTTGGTATGCTTGGATTTGTCCAGGTGTGAAACCAAACCAAACCAAACCGAACCGAACCGAGGGCAAATCGCTCCAGGTTTACAAACCCACCAACGGATTCGGACCAAGGCAAACGAACTACAGGTGTGAAAACGCCCTAAGGTTGCTTCCACACCTGCCTCGCTAAAATGAACCCTGGAGCCTTTGGTCAGATAGTCCGGTTGGTTTTAGGCTGGTGTGAAAGCTCATCCAAACTCTGCCGCGGATCAAACAAATGAACTCTGGGTCTCCTTGAAAACGGCGGCTCAGTTCGCTTCCACGTGAACTAGAGTTGGGTTCACTTCAGGTGAGAACGCGATCCGACCCAAATACAGGAAGTGAACCAAAAACAGATTTACTAGCCTGCAATTTCAATCTTGCACACAATTTACGGATTTAGTATATATATGGTTTAAGGGATGATAACTTTCAGATCTGTCTGTATGACATCATCTCTCTTTCTCCTTCACTCGCTGTCTGTCAGCTGCTCACATTATTTCTGAGACCAGAGGTGTCGGCGAGTTTTGGATATTCTGTCCAATAAACGAGCGACAGTTTTGATCGCTTGACAGTGTGTTTACAATATTTGGTGCGTTTGAAAAAGTGTGAAAGCAAACCAAACCAAATGAAAAATGCAACAATGTTGCAACTCCCCCCCGAATTGCACAGAATCCACCGAACTATAGGTGTGAAAGCGCCCTAACAGGGTAAGATTCTTCTAGTGATGTCGCTGTATTCCCAGATCTCAGCAACTCATGACTGAAAGAAATGAAGACTGAAGCTAAGGAAATGAGATCCCAACTGCAATAAACCAGAATTATCCTTAAAATGAAATTGAATCATCCTGGCATCACATCCTGTTCATCTAGCCTACGTGAAGAGCAAATAAACAGCACATAAACTGGAAACGTGCACCCGCAGCTCACATGTAAAAAGTGCAACTAATGACATCACATCACTGCAACCAACTGCAGGCGACGATGCGATAAGGAGCGGTGAATCGGCCGATTCCAGCAATCGCGGCCTAATAATTTTTTGGGGGTTGCACACCCACCATATTGCCTATAAGAATACTTTGATATACTGTAGATTTCATTTTCTATATACTGCCAGCTTAACGGTACTTAAGACTTAGGGTTTAAAACCAATTTCTGGGCAGACTATTATTGAGAGAATTCCCCCATCTCTTAGAAAAGCAGACTTATCTAAGTGTTCAGTGTTAGATTCATTTGGTAAATCTGCGCCTTGATGTGGTTAGACAAGAACAGCTGCTAAGAGCTCCCTAATGAATTGAATAGTGTCTTGTGATTTAGGAGATTCACTTAACCATGCTGCGCGTGTGTATGTGGAAGTGAATGTGTCTTGCTCATTTCCTTAATTCTACGTGCGTCTTTTTTTCTGCCTGCATTGCACTGAGTGTGTGTCTGTGCGTGTGTGTGTGTATGCCTAATGTTTTGGCCCTTGCGTGTCTGCGTGCTCGCCGATGATAACCGATAAACAAAGTGGGAGAATAATAACCCTTCTCCCTCTCTTTCTCCCCCTCCCACTCGTGTCTCTCCCTCTGTGATGACAGCGTTGCCTGCTGGAGTGTGCTGCTTCTTGTCTCTCGGCACATTGTGTACCCATTAACAAGGCCCTGTGTGTAACCCCCCCCCCCCCTCCCTCGCCTCCACCCTCCAACCCTCTCCTCCTCATCTTCCTCGCCTCTCAGTCGTCAAACACTGAGCGCTGACATGTCCCGGGTGGAGCTAAGTGCTCTGCAGCAGTGCGCTTGCACAAAGAAGCAGCCCCGATAAGAAACAGTAGAAGGTGGTGGATGATCGAGGCGGGGGCTCTCTCTTTAGGATCAAACCTTATTAAAAGATTATATTCGACAGAGTTTGGTTTTTTTCCCCTCCTAGGCCAGACAGCAAGACCATTAGCATAGGGACACACTGCACGGTGTGCTACTTAGTCTCCAATAATAAGCTGAGCTGGAATTGAGAAGAGTATAGTCATAGTTTGGCAGTGGGCGGGGCCCTGATGGATATTAATGCCCTTGGCTTTGTAAATGTGTAGCTTCAAGGGATTTAAATCAGTTGCCGATGTGGCATAATGTGCTCCAGTGAAAGTGTCTGGAATCAGAAATGGTTCTTCTATGCAGTCCCCTAATGCACCCAAAGAGGTTTTTCATTCTTGAACAGACACACCTGTGGATTTCTCACCTTTTGAAATGCATTTTTAAAGCTGCACAAGTCATGGCTATTATATAAAGATAGCAGAAGAGTGCACACTTCTTCCAAATAAAGTTGGATTCACCGCCGGTTGAACCTGCTGCACTGTGGTTGAACTATCCACCATTTCCAAACCCCATCGCCCCAGTAAGAAGAACACAGAATAAAGTCATGTCGCTTCATCTCCGGGAAATGCATGTGGCACTTTGAATGTAGCACTCTGAAAAATGCAAATAGTTGTAATAGTACATGAAAGGGAGAGGAGCAATTTTAAATGTAAGGGATAATGTTGAGCGAGTGGGTCATTATTGTGAATTATACCCCCGACCGGGTGATGCTGGATCCCAACAGAAAACAGAGGCACAGTAAAGCAATGAGAGTCTGTAGCAGAAAATTGTAAATTACAAGTAGGCTATTACAAGTAATTCTACCATTAGTTATCAATTTACAGCCATTCCTAAATTCTTTTTTCCTACATCCCTGCTACAGCCACCTTTAAGATTTAAACATGGGAAATGTGGTGTTTTGTACAGAGCCCCGGAGGCGAAGGTGACATGAAGGAAGAAAAAAAAAAGAAATGAAGAGAAAAAAGAAAAATGAAGAAAAAAAGGGGACAAACACTTTTGCGAGATCTTGCAAATCCAACAATGTGTATGAGAACTTGAGGTAAATGAGTTTAGCCACTGAAATTAGGTTGCAGTTCCTTATTTTACCAGCATGAGGCGAACAAGACTATATTAAAATTCTCACGTCACTATTATATATATATATATATATATATATTATATATATATATATATATATATATATATATATCCTCTGTAAGACAGCCTCTCTGTTCGGTGTATGGCGCTGCTGATGACAAAAAGAGACAACAGCTAGTCGATCGCCGTAGGTTGGTATGTATCGCGCAAGTTGATCATCGGTTATCAGTGTAAGCACTTCCTTGTCAATCTGCAAGCAAAAAATGTGCGAGAAAAGGAGTTAAAAAATGACTTGGAACATAAGAAAATCATACATACAACAACACACAGTGTACAACCAACCAACACCAGTAGCCATGAACCATTAGCCTAGTTAATTAGTGTGACTGGAGTGTTTCGCTTAATGCTTCATCAGATGTTCACATTCCATGCCACCCAAAAGTGAACTAATAGGTAATTTCATGGTCATGACTAAATGACCACACCACAATAGATCTTTTTTTACGGCAGCCACTTTAACATGGAATCAATGGGTAAGCACCGGTGTAAAATCATGACATTAATCAAGTATCCGATTCAGCTACACTTATTTTAACCAGAGGCCTCACTCATTAAGGTAACACCTGTGCTTAACCTTTCATTTCATGTCAAAATGGCTGCTGTGGAAAAGTCTAGGCTGTTAATCAAAGCCATCCTATGGTTTGAAAACCACCTAATAACAATGTTAAAAACTTGACTGCCATTCATTTTGATCATAAAGCAAACTACAACCAAGTGGTTCTAGGAGTGAGAAATTGGCATTCTGAAATTCACATAAACTCATCTTTACTTTACAATCCATTTTATTGATCATCCTTTTAGATTCACATATTAAACAGCATCAATTTAGCGTTGATGTTTTTGGTCAGGGCATCAGACAGGGCATCCTGGGCCACCGCTGTGGCGATGAGGAATTCCTCGAGATCCTCCTCCGTAACACACCCTTCTTCACCACCACCATCTACTGAAAACCCGCCACAACCTGAAGCTGAGAAGGCACTGACCCGGAAGTTCATTTCAAAAGGAAGAAAGAAAATATATATGCAAAAAAATAGACAAAAAGCTTTGACTGTTGTGCCAGCTGACATGAACGATAATGTTCACACCTTATATAAAAAAGAACGACGTGATAATTTATATATATATATATATATATTAAAATTAAGAATTGAATACTTACCTAACCGCTGTGTACATTTTTCTTTTGCAGAGGTCATGTAAAAAAAATCGTATAAATACTACAGACATTGTTTCCAACTTTGTTGTATGCACATTGGATGCAAAATGTCCTTGCAAACTCTTACTTTTTTAAACCGGCAAATAAGCAGGATTACTAACAACGTAACGTTAGAAAACCTCCCGTTTCCTTGACAACCAAAGTCAATAATGACCAAAGATTCTAGAGCGGAGCCAAAGGAATCTTTGTCGGTGACCAGGAAGCTGAATTCTTGAGAATTAAACTTTGCTTTAATCATTAAAAATTTAGTGTATATTAAGATTTTGTACAGACAAACTTGCTCTTGTACAGCAGATTACGATGGGCTAGCCTCAATTTCAGTGGTGAGATGCAGCATTGTGTCTTTCTATTCTAACCCATCAACACAATGTAACAACACACAATGTATGCAATACATCTTATAAGTATCAAACGGCTGGTGCTAGTAATACTGAGGTCAAAATGAGGTGTTGTATCCGCTTAGCTTCAAGTGTAAAAAGCCCTGTAACCCCCTTTTCCCAGACAAGTTGGGCAAAGTTTGTGCAATGTACACACTTATGGGTGAACTGGCAAACCATAGAAAGTACAGTAGCCAAATATTATTATTATAGTATTGGTTTACTTTCTACATCAGCAAGCCTGCAATACAATGTGATGTTAGAGTCAGTCCCCCTGAGTTTATACAAGATGTTTCCACATTAAAACACAAAATAGTAAATTATTATTTGAGTCTATTTTTATCAACTCTAATATCTGATCGTTTGTCTCCTTCCTTATAGCGTTAATGTAAATATTAAAGTTAGTTTTGTTTGTGATTTTAAAAGTGTAGCTTTATCATCATGTGCAGTAACAAACGAAACAAAGAGACTAATGAATGTGTTAATACAAAGAATATTTATTAGAATCAGTTCACAGATCTGAGTCCAAACGGAAACTTCGCCCTTCTGAACTAAGAGTTTCAAAGTGAAGTTTAAACAGACTGAAATGTCCAGGCTCACTCCTCCACTATTTATTCATTTATTTCTGCATGTATTTATTTATTTAACGAGACTTAAAGTCACGTTTCGTCGTCCACAGTCCGAGTCTCGCCAGCCTCCCTTTAGGAAACCTGTGATTTAAACTTCAGCAGGCTGTGACAGTCCGCTCTGCTCGGTCCTGGTTCTGTATTTTTATTTTATTTTTTTCCTCCATGTCAAAGTCAAGATCTCGCAAAAGTGTTTGTCCCCAGTACATGTATTTTTTTTCGTCTTCGTTTTTCCTCTGGGGCTCCGTAGATCAGGGACTATGTTGCTCTCACTTTCTTGCACGAAGACACCTTCACGGGGTGGATGCTTGTTATTATGATCTACTTTTCTCATGAGCATACAGCTGAAGGACAGTTTCCCACTATCGCCATCTGTTACCTTTCTCGTATTCACACATTCAGGGGACATAAACATCATCAACAACACATCATAGAAGCTGCTTTTCTTAGCCACAACAGTGGACAAAAGTATTAACACTTGATTGCAGTTGAACATGGATAGGATTAGGTAATGGCAGAGGGTTCTGGGCTCACAGCTCTGTCTAACATGTACTGTACCTGCTGTGACACCAAGAGACCTGAAACCTCAACAGTGCGAAGGAATAATAAGTACAGGTCTATCTACTTATTAGGAAATAGCTTTTAATATGATTGAATGTTCAATAGTGATTTCACCTCTCTGTCCTCGTGTCAATATGACCCCACAAAAGGCAAAATGGAATAAATCATTGTTGCAGCACCTTTTCTGAGTTTCCTGAAGCCCTAAGTGACCACTAAAGTGTAACGTTGAACATTTTTCAGTGCTTTGCCTCTACTGGGAAATTATCGTATGGGTACTTGGGGTCAATATGACCTGAAACTGAATTTTTTAAAAGCTGCACTAGTGGGATCTTATTATACAAATACACACAGCCAAACACAAGCACAGATACATACATACTCATATGGAGATCCTGTGAATAACATGCTCATCATTTTTAATTTCTCTTACTGAACTGATGTGGCTGCCAGAGAAAACTGCATCGAAGGCTTTTTGAATCAGAATATAGTTTCCCCTACATCCACCGTGATTGGTGGGCAGTGTGTTTGCAGCTGTCCAGTATATTATGGTCATGTTTCACACTGGAAGTGGCCCAGCTATAGATGATTGTAATAAGATGGATGGGATGATGACCTCTGGGATGATAATTATTCACCTTTGCCTGACAATGACGTTACCATCCTGCTGTACTGCAGCACGCCACGCTGTTTCTACTCCTTAAAAACTCTGCGTACAAAAAGTCCCTCCAGTTCTTTACCGATAGAAACAACAAAGTCAGATGGAATCCTGGATAGTGCCGCTCTCTGCTGCAGATGTGTTCGCGGTCAGATTGAGAGATTTGCGATTTTGGAGTACAGTCAACTTGAAAGTGACTCAGGAGAGGCATATAATCTGCGCTGCTATCTGTGACGGGATTCAAAGGCGGCAATGAGTGGGGACCCCGGGACATTATGGGGACTAAGTAGCTCTATCTGGCCTGGGCTGGATCAGCACATGGTGGGATAGAGACGCTTTGATCATACACACACACACACACACACACACACACACACACACACACACACACACACACACACACACACACACACACACACACACACACACACACACACACACACAAACTGTGACGATGACTGCTGCCTCAATCCTCTTGTGCAGCTCATTCCTGGTCTTGAATAACTTTTTAAAGAAACATATACAGAGGAATTTGTTGTATATTTCTTATTTTAGAATGTAATTTAACAGTACAGATGTGAGCACAATAGCATATTGTATGTGTTCATGCAAAAAGGAAGAAAAGCAGCACTAAACAACAAAAGAGGCTGTTGTTTGGATGCCCGCTTTCTGTTCTCTGAACATCCTCATCTCACAAAAACAAAAAGACTCGTTGGTGCCTTTGATCCACTGTTTTGTGTACACCGAGCGCCGCTCTGGTGCCAACTTCCTTCTCAGCGGGGAGAAACCTGATTCCCATCCCATTCAAAAAGTCAGTTGTGTTCATACAGTACGCAGCCAATCAGCAGAGCACTCTTTTTTTCATGCCATATCTGGTGTTTAAAGCAACACTAAAGAACTTTTCCCACTTCGGTCCCCCTACAGGTTGGAAGCGGAATTGTCCATTACATTACATTATGCAAGTTTGCTAGATCAGGTAGCGGATCTGTAGTTTGAATGAGACGTAATGAGACATTACGACAGCGGTAATGGAGTTTTTTTTAAGTATTTCTTTAAAAAGGAGGAGAGGAGGTAAGAAACAAGCGCTGGAGCTGGACCTAAACTCCTAATGACATGAGGACATGGTACGTGCCTTAGCCTGAGGTGGCACAAAGGGACCAATGTGTTGGGTATTTTAAAAATGTATCATGAAACGACACAACTGGGGCCTCATTTATTGTGCCTGAGCCACACAGGGGAAAGGATTTTATAGTTTCCATAAAAAATGTGAGAAGGAAACCAGTTCTGGAGGCATCTCAAGTGGAGTTTGATGACCGAGCTGGACGCTTTGTCATGGTCTCGCTATCCAGCACCATCACTGTATTAAATACTCTCAGGTATCTAGATTTACTTACTGGGCTGTACTCTGTTAAAGCACACAATGGGAATGAAAAACTACAAAGTCAAACACCAAAAAAATGAAATGCCTCCAAGCATCACAAAGAGAGACACAAGCATTAGGATTCCAGGTACACAGCGGGTGCTAAGAGTGAGCAAACAATGATTAAATGCTGATAACAAATATGGAACATGAACAAAACACAGTATAAACTCAGTAGGAACAATTTGGTGAACATCTAGATCTGGCTCAAGGCAACAGTACCAACTCTGTCTCTATTGTCACTGTCAACACAAGAAATGAGAAATGTCTGTGGGGAATGAGAATAGCGTCTACAGCCGCGCTAACAGCTTTCTGAGGCTGTGTAGCGGTGCTAGTAGCAAAATGCTAACCCCAGCATGCTCACAATGACAATGATATTGTTTACCATGTTCCCCATCTTAGTTTAGCGTGTAAGCATGCTTACAATTGCTAATTAGTAGGGCTGGGACGACATGCTTTTGTCCTGATTGGATTCTTCCACGATACATGGGTGCCGATTGGATTTGTCTTGTGATTTTCATTTATTGCGATTCTAGAAGTATTGCGATTCAATAGTATTGAGTATTGCGATTGTCTTTTTCTTCTTTAACAAAAACAAAAGTTGATTAATACACTTCTAGAGACAATATATCATGAGACATTTCTAAAATCGAATTGTTTTCTAAGAAGAATGCATATCATGTCAGTCAGTCCGTCTGATATTTATTTCATTTGTAAAGAAGAACATAACATGGGTTTTCTGCATTTTCTGCTTTCGCTTTGTTTTGCTTGAAACTGATTTGATGTAGTCGCCGTCGGCGGTACCTTATAAACAGAAAATATTTAAGTGAATCGTTGGTAAAAAAATATGAAAAAGTATTGATTCTGGAGAAAAGAATCGATTTTAAAAACCGTCGCAAAAAAACATACGATACATATGATTTTCTTTTTACCCTACTAATTAGCATTAAAGGTCCTATGACATGGTGCTTTTTGGATGCTTTTATATAGGCCTTAGTGGTCTCCTAATACTGTATCTGAAGTCTCTTTTATATAGGCCTTAGTGGTCTCCTAATACTGTATCTGAAGTCTCTTTTATATAGGCCTTAGTGGTCCCCTAATACTGTATCTGAAGTCTTTTATATAGGCCTTAGTGGTCTCCTAATACTGTATCTGAAGTCTCTTTTATATAGACCTTAGTGGTCCCCTAATACTGTATCTGAAGTCTCTTTTATATAGGCCTTAGTGGTCCCCTAATACTGTATCTGAAGTCTCTTTCCCGAAATCCAGCCTTGGTGCAGAATTATATTCACTAGAGCCAGTCCCACAATGAGCTTTCCTTAGGATGTGCCATTTCTGTGTCTGTAGCTTTAAATGCTATTGAGGAGGAGAGAGGGGGGGGCAAGGTGGAGGGTGGGGGTGTGGCCTTGAACAACTGCCATGCTTTGCTTGTTTTCAAGCCATGATGTCTCTTTCTCATGAGTTGGCCAAATTCTCTGGGCGGGCAAAGCAGAGAAAGGGGAGGTAACCTTGCTCCTTATGACCTCATAAGGAGAAGATTCCAGATCGGCCCATCTGAGCTTTCATTTTCTCAAAGGCAGAGCAGGATACCCAGGGCTCGGTTTACACCTATCACCATTTCTAGCCACTGGGGAACCATAGGCAGGCTGGGGGAACACATATTAATGTTAAAAAAACCTCATGGGACCTTTAAACAGAAGATAAACAGAACTGTTTCCCCTGAATTTAACTAAGTTACACAAAACCTTCACTTTAAGTTCACGGAATGATACATAAAACAACTCTCGTGATCGATTGCATGAAACCAAAACGCACAAAAGGTTTAACACGATGTATACAATTGCAATCAAAACCAAAGGTGACTCATACCTAGACCAAGAAAATGGAATTCTCTATGGTCCCATATGATTGTGTTTTATAACATTGGCTCTATTTCTACAGAAAACAAATGATGACTTGCAGTACATACCATGCTGCAATGCACAGGCATGTGTCATTAACACAGCCTTGAATTTGCAACCACCATGTATCACAACACTGTTGCTAAGAATTCAGAGATCCTAGGAAAAAGACAAAATAAGCTGTTGACTTCTCTCTTACTCCTCTTCAGACCGCATAAGCAAAAGCCTGATATTACAACAGTGGACTTAAATGATTAAAACTCAGCCATTCTCATCTTCTGTTCTTTTCCAAATAGTGAATGAGTGAATGTTTCAACAGCCGTTACACAAATGAGTTCTCATAAAAGAATATGGAGTGCCAGTCAGTCAAGTTATTACAATACAAAAGCTTTCCGTCTGAAGTGACGTAGTTTATATCTTCCATTCCATTCTTTAACATACATAAGAGCAAATTTTCTCCAATGCACTTATTTGGTGTCAGGGACTTTCTGCTCTTTTGCTCTTGCATTTAGTACTGTAATATTAACTGTGCCGTCACTCATATTAAAATAGTATCCCTGTGCAACACACACACACACACACACACACACACACACACACACACACACACACACACACACACACACACGATCAGCTACAGAAGTATTACTCAAACATACAGTGCTTCAGCTCTGCTACTCTCCAGGCCTCATGGAGGTGAAAGATGGTGGGTGTCTCATAGAGAGCTATCTGTTATGATTATGGAGATCCTGAAGGGGTGAGCGGTGACTAAAGTGGGCTTCTAATTGAATTGGGTGGAGAGGTAATCTTGTCAGTGTGCTGGGGTGGCTGGCACCACTGCCAACTACTCCTCCACAGGCTTCTCTTTACCCCCCTGCTGAAATAATGCATGACAGTACAGTTATGGTAGATACAAATATAGTGTGTGGTTCGTGTATGAGTGGCTGTGGAGGAGAGATGTGTTGCGGTACACTATGAAAAGCGCCCAGATTCTTCATGTAAGGCATTTAGCTGAGGGAGAAAGACATGGGTTTGGATTTAGACAAGAAATATATCTTTATGGGCAACGTATGCCATCATCTATTCAAGTTTTACTGGATACATTTTTTTTTTTACTTAAGCCACATGGAGGTAGCAAATGGGAATGATGCATTAGTTTATAGCAGTCTAAGAGCAGACTTAACTAGAAACTTAAGCACATACACACAAGAGATGTCTTGTTCAGCTGGTGATGAACATGACGGAACGTTCTTCCGTTTTGGCTGTCTGTTAAAATTATAGTGTTAAAACTAGGTGAAAATGTTTGTATATTTTACCTTGACCCTTTTGGCTGCTGTTGAAATGGGAACTTCTGGGTTCTGTTTCAGAGGTTAGAAAGCATTATTGACATCTTTAATTACATAAATATATATATATATATATATATATATATATATATATATATATATATATATATATATATATATATATATTATATATATGTAGAAGACCTCTCATTTTACTGCAGCAGGGTCTGGCAGTCTGCCCTGCACTAGTCTATATCCACGACAATCTACTTCCTGGATTTCTCCATTGCCACCCGAAATTCCGCCGGATTTCACTCCTTTTAGTGTCCGTTACCTTCCGCTATCTTTGTGTTGGCATTCTAGACTCCGGTGGATTTCTGAGGACTATGGTTAACTGCTCCTCAGATCTCCTCAGAAATCCAGACAGCTAGCAAGACTATCTGTCTAAAAACCACTTTTGAACATACACATGTTCCACCAAAACAAGTTCCGTCCTGAGGCTATTTTGCAGAGGCACCGTGGCTCTGCCCGGTGCTTAGCGGCACCCATGATGATTGTGATTGGTTTAAAGAAAGGTCTGGCAATGCGAGACCAGCCCCGCACAATCCTGGTTCTGGTTTCCCTATGTCTTCCTTTCCTTCCAGCATGCCCAGCAATATGGCCTGGGCCTCTAGCGGTTCAAATTCCTTGTTGTAACTTAACAAACATCATTTCCCACAAGCCTTAGACCATCAATGTGTAACCGGACATGTAGAGGGGTGTCGGCCAAATTGGATTACAGGTGAAATATCGATAATGCCACCTTGGGACTTTCACCCACTCAGAGCTTGGGATTTAAACCCAACGCCTTACTCTTAATTACTCATTTGTTTTTATATAGGTGTTCCCTCAAACACAGGCAAGTCCACAACTACAACTCAAGAGACATAGATTCAAATTTATAAATGCATTGTATCAGTAAAATTTTTGAAATAAACAACACAATCAAATCAAGATCAAACTAAATGTAAAATACTAATGCCTGGAATTTAAATGATTGAGAAATAAAACGAACAGAAAAATGGAGGAGATACTAAAACGACAGGAGTTACAGCCCCACTCAAAGGATGGGCAACTGGAAGGAAGTGGCCTAAAACCTCATAAAAACACAGCAAACAATATAAGATAAGTAAAATCATTAAAACAAGTTACGGCAAAAGTAATATGCACATAAGGGAGCAAGTGACCACTTATTCTGCTATCAAGTACTCGTGTAACTCTTATAAAAACGTCTACTTGCTCCTGTATCTTCCTCCACAAATACTTATAAAAAAACTATAAACACTACGGACAAAATTACATAACGGTAAAATAAGACTAAGGCCGCCTGATAAAAAAAAACAAGTCAATAAAATAAAGATTAAAATAACAATTCTAAACAGAATAAAACAGCAGTGGCAGTCTCTGTGCTCAGTATTTTTGTTGTAGGGGAACAGGTGACTGAGTGGGTGTGACAAGGTGGACTTAACCTGCTGGTTTTCAGGAAGACCGAGATTGCGCTTTATTTACAGAGTCTGGTAGAACGGGCTATAGCCCAGATGTGATGTTAGGGCTCTCTATATGCTAGCCTCAGTTCCACTAGCCTCAGCCAAACAATGTACAGTATATTCTCATAGAGGATCTCTTTAATCGGTCTTTCTAAAAAAAACTGAACCATGACATTGGGGGTTTCCTGTCCATGAAGATAAATAAAAGGATTATCTGTCACTGTACTGGCTGGTAAAATGTTCACACTTCATCATTTAGGCATTCAACAACAACATATCTAATGAGCCTAAGACACAGAGACACCAGGTGGATATTTCATTTTAGATGTGGATTTAAATGACACATCTTAATAAAAGCCCACGTGCCATGCCCATTTTTCTATGGTATGACACATTTGCAAAGTCCAGAAAACACTCGAGATTTAGACTTACTGGCAACATACTTGTTATGTGATAGTCAGGTTACAACAGTTCACACAAAGCATAAGTGCTTCAAAGACATTCATTTCAAAGTATAGTCCTTACCATGTTTTCTACCTCCGTTATTTGGCTGAAAGGTGCTATTCAAACTTTCTCTTTAAGTATTGACCTGATATATAGCAGTATAACGTATAGAGAGGCTTCACACTGCAGGGCCATGTTGTTGAGCTATTTTACTTATTTTTATAGTTTCATAATATTCACGGGTCACTTTGAGACGTTTCTTTTCATTAATGTCCATAGCTCTCCTGCACCACCGTCTGTGCTTGACCTTAATGTCAGCTCATTATCAGCTTAATTGAAAGCAGAAAGACAGAGTTGAATCCCATGTCCATGCACAACTTTTATGATACGTGAAGGTTCTCTGCCCTGCACGAACACACACACACACTGACACACACATGCGCGCAATGATTACTCTTCATCTTACAGTCGGAGGTTTGAAGAAGCTTCTTCATTAACGTCCCACAAGTGTGTGTGTGTGTGTGTGTGTGTGTGTGTGTGTGTGTGTGTGTGTGTGTGTGTGTGTGTGTGTGTGTGTGTGTGTGTGGAGTTGTAAATCACCAACAGTGGCAGAAAGACTGGAAGTACTGCTGTGGTAAATTGGACATATATTTTAAACAAAACTAGTGTTCACGAATTGTGAAATATTGATTTAGAATACACTAATATTAGAATAACTAAAAACTGTCTGAAATGGTAATGCATGATGCATGATCATGGGATGCTGGCTCAACTGCTGATCGAAAAAGGAGTCCTACAAGTGATTTAGTACGGTAAGAGATCAACATTATCCTGTTATTTAGCCATGCATTCTCATGATTTGGTCCATATATCATACAAAAACCTATGCCCAACCGGTCAAAAGACAGTTTAGACAAGTTTAGCGATGGAATATGCGGGATATTTATGCAAAAATTGCGGGAACATGCAAAAACTGCGGTTTGATGAAAAATAAAAAAAAGTGATTCCCCCCCCCCCAACACCCTGCTTTTCGATGATGTTCACGTCGCGTAATTACGTCACTTCATAACGTTCCCATGGCAACAGGGGAAAATGGCTGCTCTTGTGTGAAGTAAACGCAACATTTTTCAACTTTCTGCTAATTTATATGTGACATCTTTTGCAACGAAAATGCAGGAATTATGAAATCATGCAAGCCCTGCATATTTTGCACGAAAATCGGCAATATATGCGGCGAAAGTGTGGCGTATTTGAAAAAATGCGGCACCCGCATAATCCCCCCGCATCAGACTTAGGCTGATTATGCATTGAATTATGCGATGGCATAATTGCGTTTTTCTGGAGGGACTGACTGTGAGCCCGGTACAGAGCACCGTGAGGTTTCAGTGGCCCTTGCAGTTGAGTTTACCCAAAAATAGGTGACTGTCCTGCAGTTGATGACAGTTAGGTTTAGACACCAAAAACGACTAGTTAAAATTGAAAAAGATTGAAAAACACCAGCCCCCCTAAGTAGCTCACCCGGGACACCCTTGTGTTTTCCCCTTATCTTGTTCCGGGACACAAACTCCCGCTCTTGAACGCCCTGTGTCCGTCCCGACCTCCTCCCTACGTGGATCTTCGCGCTCTTTTACAGCGGCAGTCAATGTGGTCCATACAGTAATAAATGCGTGGAATACATACAATTTACAGTGCATTACTTTTCTACGTGCACGAATATTTCATGAGAGCAGCCTGTATTTAGCACAAAAAAAATCTTATACCAACACCTTCATGCAGACGCAGTCCCAGCCACACTCGGACCTGACCTTCCTGGATGTGTGTCATCCAACTTGGAGGAACGTTTTTGACAAAGTACCAATGGCCAGACTCCAGGTCTCCTCATTCATAGCGGTCAACTGGGAGCTGCAGAGGCCACGTTGCATTGTACCACGTCAATAGTGTCAGTCATCCAGCGGAGCATAATGCAGCAGTAGCTGAATGAAGCCCAGGTCCTCACCCTGAACTTTGTGCAATGAAACCCTTTTCAGTTCTTTTCCATAAAGTGACCTTCATAACAATGGCTTCTGTGTGGGATGTCAAGCTGGGTGTGGAGAACAACGGTGAGTGGGTTGGCCAGATACATACAAATGCCCTGTTGATAAACCTCGAGACTGGTTTTAACACAATTCGTTTTATTCATTTCATGGTTTTATAACCGACCCCGTAAATGTCAATTTCACTGCCAATCTGCATTGTCGTGCGTTCTCTTTTGTCCCATGTCTTTTTGTTTCATTAATTGTTCATAATTTGAGGCCTATTTATCGGTTCCCATTTGGAAAAACAATAATTATCCGAGGTAGACTTTGTATGCGCCTTCTTTAGCTGTTGTTGTAATTTTATGAAATTACAGTTTCTTTTTTGATACACCCACCTGCAATTAGTGAGCAGAAATGTAGACTCCAGAGTTAACAATAAGCCGTTTTCGCCTCTGAAAAGGCCGGGTTAATTTAGAATGTTTTAATAGCAGGGTTATATTGGAAAAATTCTGCTTTTAACAGCATCTAGGCTCATTAAATGCTGCACTGGTTTGTGTTTAAAACACAATCAATGCTAGTTGTTGTAATTGGTCCCGATAAAAAAAAAACACCTCCGTGTTTGTTCAAGTGCTCTGGAAAGGCACAATTCTTTTCCAAGATCTCTCAGTCCCATCATCAATATAAACGAAGCCCAAGCAATAATACTGACCTTGTTATTCAGCCAAGCCTCTCCTTTTCACACTCCATTGCTCATTATTCCCCTACTTTATTGGACCGCTTCTGGAGAATGGATTCCACGGCCGACCACTCGGCGCACTGGGCCCTCTGAGGGGCAGATGTGCCGTGGACTCACCAACATCTATAAAAGATGACAGGTTGAATCACTAAGGTGTAGTTCTGTTGCCCCTAAGCAATCCTCAGACCACCACTAATTGAGAGGAGCGTTTAAAGCTGAGAATATTACCACAATCTAAGTGAAGGGACGTACCAGCAGGGGTCTGTGGCACTTATAAATCAATGCATGGTTAGGTGGAATATTTTTGATTGGGAGCTTGAAAGCCCTCAAGCACCACAGCAGTTTTTTTTTTTCTTCTTCTTTTTTTTTCTTTATTTGAAGATAAGTCTGGCGTTACAGTATTTCACAGTGAAGAGCACCTATTTTCCTCACAAGGGTAGTTTGACTTGGACAAATAGGAAGAGATACAAGGGAAGAGAGCAAGAGAGGCGACTTAAAAGCAGGAGTGAAAAGGCACTGCGAAGGGATTATAGTGATTTAAAACCTCTCCTACCTCCACGTCTCCTCCCAGTGGTTTTTAGAGGCGGACTGGAACATAATGAAGACAGTCCATCCAGCTATTCATCTGAGCTTTCCGTTTTACCCAGCAGCCGCGATTAGGCCGCCGTTTGTGTGCATGCATGTGAGGGAATGAAAGGAATACGTCTCATTGAGTCTGTGTAGACGTGTCTGTGTCTGTCTTGTATGTTTTTTTTCTTTGTACGTATGCAGGCATGTCGACATAAATCTGTGCTTCACTTCGCTGTGTTTTTCCCCTCTTTCCATTCTGCTTCTGGTCTTAACGACCCCCGGGCAACCGAGTGAGACGGCAGGTTTCAGCAGGAGCAGGGAGAGAAGAAGCAGGCAAATTAATGATCCCACAGCACCGCTCAGATAAGAGGCGAGACATATTTCCTCCTCAAAAACAGCAAAAACAACAACAGCCACCTGTGTTAGATTATCTTCCCACTTGCTCACTCACTCCTCTTCTTCCTCTCTCCCGCCCTTCTGTGTTCTTAATGCGTTGCTGCCCTCACCCTAAAAGTGGGCATTTATTTGCTAGTAAAAAAAAAATATATATATATATCAAAGAGAGGGGGAAATCGCTGTCCACTCACTGGTGCTAGAAAAACAGGAATACCTGGCGTGCTGCAGGGCGACACAGTGTTTACAAGGAGCACACACATTAGACTGCACTGATCACCATGACAGTTTCAACCCAAAAATTTTACCTTGAAAATAAAACACTTAGGGAAGACACCAGAAGCAATTCAGATGGCCCTTCTTTTTTTATGCTCACCGCCATTCTCACATATCAGAAACCAATTCTTTACTTTTACTTACCTGCTCCGCACCAGCGATTACAATTGTCACATTACTGCAGTCATAAACGGAAGGCAGCACATCGAACACAAGCGTCCGCTTCAGTAACTCTGCTCACCGTGTAAATAACAAGCGCTGAAGCTGGCTGCTTATGGTCAGTTCTCAATACACTCATAAATAAAAGCACAAAGTCACAGAATGCAAAGCAGCATCTTCTTTTCTAGGCGAATACTGCCTGTACACATGATGAGAACAGAGCCAAGCCAGTCTGCATGCAGCCCTCTGTGGTAGTGTATTAAGCAGAGGGAGCCAGAGAGATAGCCCTGTGGCATAAATTGATTGCTAGAGACATATGTTGGCAACGCGGTATTTCACTCCGTGTGAAATCTCCCCTATGGGGGCAGACAGGGTAAAACATGGAGGGTGGGAGAAGAGGGAAGGGTACACTGGTTGTGGAGGAAGAAGGAAGAAATGAGGATGAAAAAAAGCATGTATGCTGGGTTAGTAGTGTATGAATGTGTATGCAAGGGAGCAGACCTTGATGATAAGCGAGTTATCTAACCGCGCTGAGAGGGCCATTTAAAAGACAGCCATTTTTTTTTTTGGCAGTTCAGTAGAGAGAAGTATGATGGAGAGGGAAGGATGGACGGGAGGATGCTGGGAAGCGTGTGTGGTGTGAATGTGTGGTGCAGACGAGGAAGAGAGAACAGAAACCGCCATTGGGGACAGAGAAGCAAGGAATATAATTCTTCACGTTTTTTATATACCTTATACATGAGCGTACATTTCTACCGCACACATATACATGCATGACACATGACACAGATCTCCACAAAACATGCAATTACACAACATACAGGCCCACACACACACATGAAGACAAGCATGGAGGCATATTACATATCCCATTCACTCACACTTCCCCACCTCATTCACCCACCCACCTACACTTGTGCTTCCATTAGCTGCACTTTCATGTAATCACCCTTTCGTCATCCACGTCTTCGAGACATGTTGAGATTGTATTGATTCCCGAGACAGTTACACAAGTCGCCATGCTGAGGTTGCCTTCGCTAATATATTGACATTATAAGACATGTGATCAGATGCTTCAAAGGTCCCCTTATTGTAAAAAGTGAGATTTCCATGTCTTTTGATTATAAAGAAGGTCGAGGTGCTGTATAATTACTGAGAAAGTACCAACACGCTCAATCCACAGAGAAATGCACACAGCCTGTATTTAGAAACGGTGCCTTTAAACGAGCAGTCAGGACTTCTGTGCAGTTTGGATGTCACAACTATACTGTACATAGGTAGAAAGTGGCGCTACAGTGCCGTTACAGTCATTCCCCGGCTGCAATACAGGCGCAGATTCGGCCAATCATGAGCAGACTTTTTTGCGAGGGGGGCTTAAAGAGACAGGCGCTAAATCGGAGCATTTAACACAGGTATATTAAGACAGACAGTATGAGAAAAATAATGTGTTGAACATTAAAGCATGTAAACGTGTTCCGAATGAACCTGAAAATTAGCATAATATGGGACCTTTAATATATATTGCAGTGATACCTGGATATGTTAGCAACGTATTTGACTCTGAGGAACAACTGCCTTGACTTATTTAAGTATTTACACAGAGCATGTGAACTCACGTCCCTGAGCAGTTTAACACTGTCAGATCTACAGAGATACCTTAGGCTGATCACCTGTGTTCTTCATGTGTGCCACTTAGATAACAAGTGGGTATGTGGAGTCATTTAAAGCAAGGAGGAAGATGAATGCATTCAAGTCACATCGAATTTTGCATAAATATGAGATGTCACCTTGGTTATTATGGAACCCTCGCAACTTCTAGGTAAGACCTGCCCTTCAATAGCATTCACACATTACAAGGTAACGTAACCTGATTTGTTCAGGTTCTTTTTATCCTATCCCCTGACCAATCGGCTATCCTAACCTTAACCACTCAAGGTTAATGCCTAACCTCAACCAATCGAGCTGCTTCGTAGGGCGGGACTTGCCTAGAAGTTACGTGGGATCCATAATAACGCGGTAGAGATGCACGTGCCATCCGAGTGGTGATTACATGTGAAGATTTTTTGGGTATAGATCCCATAAGTAAACAAGTGTGTTGATGTAGATTGCAAATAGCAAATACAATAGCCGATGCGGATGGGGATGGGTCCAACCAAAGACAAGTTGATGGTCAGGAGGATCTTCCACGTGGTCCAGGACCACCTATACATCGACTATGGCAGGGAGTTCCACTCCGTGCGCCAGGAACCGGCAGACGGACATAAGCTGCAGCAGGGCAGCAGGGTCCCTCTGTGGCTGCAGGACATGGAGCTCACCGCCTTCCCCTTCCTACGTTGCTGGAGGGGGAAGGGAGGGAGGGACGGGAGAACCAGACTGAGCGGGAAAGACTGTTGAACCCTGCTGTTTTTTTTTTTTTGCATTTCTGACATTACCGGTGGAAATAGCTCGAGATCAGAATGATTAATTCTGTAGAGAGCAAAATATAGAAACAGATGTGAACGATATGTGTAAGGTGGTAAAATCGCCCCCAAACAACAGAAGTTGGGTTTGCTGCAAGAGAGATGATCCAATTACAAATAAAAGTTGGGGTACAGTGAAGCGCAAAGACGACATCTGGAATGGTGAAGCGTCTTCTTTGTTGGACGAAATACATTCCTCTGGAGTATGAATCAGCGGGTGGTGTGTGTGTGTGTGTGTGTGTGTGAAGGCAGAGATGAAGCAACTGGTATAAAGATAGACAAGGTAGTGTCAGGACATGGGTGGGTGTAAGTGGGCGGTGAGATGAGGATGGAGGGAGTTTGTGTTTGAGAACAACACAAGAAAGGCAGGAGTAGGTGAAAAAGAGGGAGCACAGGTTAAAAGAATGACAGTTGGACGTGAAGAGATGAATTCACTCAGAGGAGAGAATATTTTTCACAGGGTTTCTCTTGCTTTCTCTTTTTCATTTTTAAAACACCCCCTCTATCAGCCATCGCTATCATGAATCCACGCGCAAAGGAGCCATTTAAAAGGCGAGGCAGGTGTGAGCTGTGATGTCAGACCACACAGACAACATTTTGATTACCTCTCTCAGTAACTAATCAGTCTTTAGGGTGGCTGCCAACAGTTTACAGATGAATACGCTCAGACCAGTAGCGGACCATGAATGTGGATGTCTCTTCCAGCCTACAGTATGTCACTGAATGTATCCCAGCAGACTTAGCTGGACTAGCTCTCACAACGTCAGATGGAAGGTTTTTCTCCCACGGTTATAATTTCCATTTCATAAAAGAATGCAGGTGATAAAGAGCGCTTTGTGAAATACCCCCCAATGCCCGCCCCAGCATAATGAAAAGCAGAAATCAATGGGAAAGGACTTACTCTGTTCATTTTTCATTGACTGTGTGTGTGTGTGTGTGTGTGTGTGTGTGTGGTGTGTGTGTGTGTGTGAGCATAGAGCATAGAGCATAGAGCACATGCATTTGAGTGTGCAGCAATCGAAATTAAAAGCAGAATCAAAAGGGATAAAGTAATGCAATTTCAGTAATGCTGCCTTTGTGCTGTTGAAGGCAGCAGCATCTGGTTTAAGTCACTAAAACTGGTTATGATCATAATCAATCTGTGCACTCAGTGCTGCCAAACACGTTCATTTTGATCCTACTTAACAGCATTCTTCTAGCTAGAGGGGGAAAAAGCAGTGATAACAACATTTTAAAAATAAGGAGAACATGGAAAAAGCCCATCTCTGTAGCAGTGCCATGAAAATATAATGTTTCCATTGTTTCCCATAATGCTGATCGCGTCTAATTGTCTTTTGCCTCTTGTCATTTTCTTTATGAAGGGGCAATTATTCTGCATCTTGCTTCCCACGGAGGAGTTCCCAACGCTCAAAAAGCACTCAGAGCATGTAATTCTCTTCTTGATATGTGTGAAGATATTCTACTCTGCGCTATGGCAGTGTGTGAAGCAGATAGTTGGAGTGTTCACTTGTCTGTTAAGACAGGATTTGGAAGCTCCAATCAGGCATGCCAGACATATGGAACTTTGTAGTTTAGTAATCGAAAATTATTTGGTTTCGAATTTGTTGCTGAATTGGAATTGATTCTAAATTGCATTCTTTACATTAAACATTTGCTTTATCTACTGTTCAAGTAAGGTCATATAAACATATAGTCATTAAATACATTTTTTGTATAATTCTTATGAAATAATATAAAAATGTATTTCACAATGTACCATATTTTTTTGGACACACTAGCAGCGTTTAGGGATGGAAGCGTTTAAAGATGTCCACCACTTTGGTCCAGACTTATATCTTAACAACTGTTGGATGGATTGCTACACTATTTTGGTTTTGACCAACCCGCTGGGTTTAGGCCGGGCTGTAATTTGTCAAATATTCTGGATATCTATTCAACTTACACACATGGATAAAAAAAAACAGTGGAAATCCATTTTTTTTTTTAAATCAGGCCCAAAACTGCTTGCTGTGGTTTGGGCTAGGGTCAGGCTTGGACAGAAACTATGGTACTACTAGGTTCATGTAGGGTCAGGCCTGATCTTTTGGGCCTGATCATATAGCTGTAGTACAGACATCTCCTTAGGATGAATTGTAATAACATTGCTGATCCGAAAACTTTTCACCTAATGTCATCAGGTCAAAGTTATACATTTTAACTTGCAAAACTAACGACATTCCCATCAACCTCAGATGTTTGTAGTCTGCTAACATGCTAAACTACGATGATGAACATGTTAAACATTATACCTGACTTTAGCATTCTGGCAGCTATGGTTAGTATTGTTTTGAATAAATCCAATTCATGTCCAAACCTTGTGGTAGTTTTCAGTGTGGCCATTGTAATCCCTGCTCTAATGTTTTCAGGTTACCCATGGAGGTGAAAACTGGAATGCCCTCAGTGTAATGTCTTACAAGACAGACTGTCAGAGCAGTCTATCCCATTGGCAAGACATTTTAAAGAAAAACATTACAGCAACCCCATGTATCCTGAAAGCTATTGGTATAGACCATATCCCAGCAACAATATACGGGTGGTGATAGGATCAAACAGATTCCTCTTACTTATTTAGATGTGTCTTAGTCTTCGCGAAGTACGTTGTGGAGCCAGATGTGTTTTGTATCGCTTTTGTAACCCCTGTTGATTGTTCTGTGAACTGTCCCTTTAATCCCGGAAACAGGAAGTGCTTCACTTCCTCTCTAGATCTTGCCTGAGACAGCTACATGTTACTGCTGGCTACAATGCCATCCTCTCCTTCACTCTTTATACATGGCATCATCTGTACGCACAGTTACATTCATTATTAGCCTAAAAGAGACATGAGTGCATCATTATTTCTTTGAAAATGTATTGTGTTTAGATAGCCATGCCTTGTTTAAGTTAGCTAACACGGTTGACTTTATTCTCTGTAATTTAGTACAGTAAAATCAGATATGTTTGTTTTACTGAAATGATGTTGCTTTGTATTAGCACTTACCTTGTACTTATCCCATAACATGGCTTATTAGTCCGCTATTTATTAGGGATGTAACAATCGAAATAAATCTGTAAAGAGTACAACTGGTTGAGATAAAAAATGAATTGTGATGGAATTTTGAAATTACCTATGGCGTAATCTACTTTTGATTTTACTTGTTTGACTTCAGAAGTTACTACATGTTCTTAGTTTATTTATTTAAAAACGATTTTTTTTTCTATTTATTGAGTCAATTTGATGTGGGATTTGTTTTAGAAATCTAATAATAATTTTCTAACTTCATTTTTGTTTTTTGACATAATACAATTTCAGTTGCACTTTTGATAACATATGTTGATTGGCACAGTTAATATAAATAAAGGAATATTATTCAGCCAGAACATAGTACAAGATTCTGTCTGATAAACCTAGTTGTATCCCTTGGTGAATTTGATGTAGACAAAAGTGAAAGATGGATTTATTTTGTATACATATATCTGCATGTGTGTATGAGAAAATGAGCTTGTATTGCATTCTAATGTAAATACACTCCATATCTCTGTAGACTCGCATGTTTTTTTCTGACAAGAAGGCAGCTGAATCTAATAATTTGCACATGCATGCACACCAACAGTCACACACACACACACACACACACACACACACACACACACACACACACACACACACACACACACACACACACACACACACACACACACACACACATAAAACATACAGTACACCTCCCAATAGCCACCAAACCTATACATATGCCCAACGCTGTACATTCAATCAATTTAATGTAACTTCATGTTTGAGTGGCCACATGCCACCAAAGCACGGCCAGCAATCAGGAACAAGCAAGGGAACCATAGAGATCCAACATTACATGCTTTTCATGAGCTCTCTTTACATCTGTCTTTCTCTCCACACACACACACACACACACACACACACACACACACACACACACACACACACACACACACACACACACACACACACACACACACACACACACACACACACACCATCTGAGGAGCCATCAGAGTGCTGCACAGATATACTCTTCCCTCACCTGAGTTGCTTAGAGGCCATTTGTCACTGATGAACCCCCTCAGGCACAGCACACACAAAGGAGACATTCATTTGATGTACGTGGCTTCTCCATTGGGTGAAGGCTGCGAATGACTGTAGCTTTTATAGCAGAGATAGTAAAGACAGCCATGTCTGTTCTGTCCTTTTTACTCATATTCCCCCTTTTTTATACGCGACTAGGCCTAAAATAACATGTAAGGCTGTCTAAAACCTTCATACATATATTTTTTGCATAGAATACTAAAATAGCCTAAAAATTGTTGATTTTATAAATCATGTTTTAATGCTAAACATACATGTGGCACAGTGAATCCTTATATACTGTATCTGTGGATGGCTACCTTAGGGACTACCTTACCTATAGGCCAGTAAGCCTATCATCAGTGGGGATTTATATTTGATAATATGTTAGATTAATGTTTAGACTTTTACATTTTTGAAAAAACTTCCTGCCCCCCTGCATTGAGTCTGAAGACCCCCTAGGGATCCTGGACCCTCTGTTGATGATCCCTGATCTAGAGAGTACTTCTGTATACCGGTATGTACATGTACTAAGTTGTAGACTTCTAATGCTCCCCTATTTCATAACTACAACAGTATATTCTCACACTTAGTTATGCTCTAGCCAACATATGCATGAAAAAGCCCTGCACCGTGCAGCCTCAGTCTGCTACTTTAAAACAGTGCGCAAGCTCATTTGAGCAGCTGGTGCTGAAATGCTTTACTCAGTGAAGCAGGGACTTCTCCCGAAATGGATGAATCAGGAATGACTTCAACTCACATACTGGATCCTTTCACAGTTGGCTATTGAAACTGTGAAAGTGGGGGGTTACCAAGCAACTCTTGGTAAGTCTTAAAGGAACACGCCGACTTATTGGGAATTTAGCTTATTCACCGTAACCCCCAGAGTAAGACAAGTCCATACATACCCTTCTCATCTCCGTGCGTGCTGCAGCGCTGTCTGACGGCTCCAGCATTAGCTTAGCCCAGCACAGATCCTGCAGGTAACTGGTTCCAGCTGCCTACTGCTCCGAATTGTGACAAAGAGTAATGGCAAAACGCCAACATGTTCCTGTTTACATGTTGTGATTTGAAGTCACAAGCGTGTACAAAAACAAGCGTAACATGAGACACAGCCATCTTCTATCTGTAAACAAACCGGGAACTATATTCTCAGACAGGCTTGCTGCGAGCATATCCACTCCGCAAGTACTATATTCTTCCGCCTGAGAATATAGTTCCCTGGTTTGTTTACGGTTAGAAGATGGCTGTGTTTGTTTACGTTTGTTTTTCAACAATAATCTATATAACGTAAAGGAACTATTGTTGCGTATTGTACTAATTCGAGCAGTAGGATTACGGAACCATTCACCTGCCTGTTCTGTGATGGGCTGATTGCCGCTGGACGGCAGATCAGTTCTTTATGCACAGATGAGAAGTATGGACTTAACTCAATGGGGTACGGTGAATACGCTAAATTCAATACAGTCGGCGTTCTTCAAAGCTAGGGCTGTGATGATAACAGCATACCGGCGGTGACGTGACACTATAGCGTTGATGCCACATTTAATCAAGAGATTATGGAGAGAGAAAATACTTCGGGTCACATTGACCCGTTTTCAATTTTTGTTTTATATCAGAAAAAATGGGACGTAGAAATAAGCGCTGAAAATGTGTAGAAGAAAAATTTAACAATTTTAAAACGTAAAAAAAAAAAAAAAAAGAAATGTCAAAAACATTGAAAAAAAGTGATTTCTTTCAAGTTTGACTGGAAGACAACACAAGGGTTAAATGCTCGTCACTTCAGCTTTGCACAAGAGGATGGACAGTGCAATAAATAGGTTTTGTGGGGGATTTCTTTTGTGTGTCCGATTATTAGCAATTATTATTTATTATTTCTCTTTAATATACACGGTAGGGAAAGCCAAGACATTTGTCTGTTCTCAGCTGAGGTGGACACATTAACGTTACCGCTGCAGTGTTTTACCATTGGACTTTAGCCTAGCAGCTAGTGGAGTTTCCTTCTGCTTATAGCTTAATCCCGACACAACAGCACGGTTGAATTTCAGCCTGTATGCATGTTTTGTAGCCTAAAACAGAGCAGTTTATACTGGTAGAGAGAGCAACAAGTTAGCAGACTGCCGAGTCACCCTTCCTGATTTAAAACTTCTTCTTTTTTAACTTAATTGACAATAGAGCTTTCTGAACTGGCTGTGGAATAGAACGGAAAGGAGAGAATGCAGCGTGGCTGTAAATGACAGCAAAACGCAGTAATGACTCACATTGAGCTGAAATGGAAACACTGTGCTGTAACATATGTTGTAAGGTTTAAACTGAAGTTTATTCAGGGGTAACGCCCTTCACTTTCACTAGCAGTAGTACTCTCGCTTTTCATCACAGCGGCACTCATACGCTACTCTCAGCGCTCGCTCTCCTTGCGCCACCACACAGGGACTGACGTCTCTCACTTAGGGCACCCTGCCATTCTCGCTCTAACTTACGCTACTCTCGTAACGGGGGTTGCGGTCAACCGCCATACCAAGGTTATGCGTCGCTTCTAAAGCCCATCTCTTCAAACTGTGACGAACTCCGACACAAATGACTTTCATCACTTTGATCAAAATGAACATAAATAACTTGCTATTCTGTTTTGCAAGCAGATATAAAACAACAGTTTTGCAGTTGCTAGTAACCAAGGCAGACACGGAGGATTAAAAAAACATGACGGACTATTCAGAAGAGGTCATGATCTTCACTCGATTTTCTGTGTGCGAAAGTCACCAGACGCCACGATCTTCTGAACATAGCCATACTGAGAGATACAGAGAGAGTTTGTGGACCGATAGTCTTAATTAGCTTTGTAGCAACTTCTTTGGTAATGGCTTGCATGTAATGGACGTTCATTAATATCAAAAAGTTACGCACTAAAGCTTTAGGAAAACACACATACAAGGTCTACGCTGTCATGGCCAGCTGACATGATGATGTAAATAAATAAAGCCTTTAAGTTCCTAACATCTAATATCACAACAGTTCATGTAATAGCTTACAAAAAGTTAAACAGTTTTTTGTGCCTTATACAAATGTCCCACATGCATTATTTTTTCTTATAGGCATAAGTACGAACGGTGAATGAGAACAGAACATGTCAGTGCTCTCTGATAAGCAAAACAACCTTTTTGTCATTTCTGCATTATCACTAAATTCAGCTGTGCAGTAGCAGTAGGTCATCTTCATATGCCAGATTATACAGATGCTGGAGAGCACCTGGTGGCATGTAATGCAATGAAGTCATCTTTCCAGTAGTAGCAGCACAAGTTGATTTGGAATGAATTCGAGGAGATGCTCACCCTCATCGCTGAGCAGACGCTAAAATCAGATGCAAATGGGAATGAAGAAACCACAGCTGAACACACTGAACCTCAATGCAACCAAATAGGCCGAGAGATTCTGTAGACAATCTTATTATACGTGGAGCATAAAACACAATCACATTTCCAAATGATCTCCAGCACATAAAAATATATTTACACTCGTAAATTGACTAACGTTTAGAACCATGTGTCACACGTTTATTTGGACTGAAATAAATGGTGAAAAGCTCATTTAGAGATTGTGTCAGGCCATAGCTAGCTTTGTTTTTACATTATCTATGCAATCATGGCAGCCATTACTCCATGTGCCATTGTGTCACACTGTATTTCAGCCTATGACAAATGGAGCTGTTTGGGAGTGTCTGACAGTATATACTGTGCACGATGGAAGCATAATTGCAAAGCACCAGTGATGCAATGTTGTGACAACATCAGCGCTGATAGCGGATGAGAGGAATCACTTGTGTGTTAAAATTGCCATTCAAACTTGGTCAATCAATCGTAGCAGCCATTTAAATGTTAATGGTTAAAAATGAACTGCTACAATGTTGGTGGACAAGTGGTGCTCCGTAGCAAATGCAGTGTTTATTCTCAAGCTGTTTAATTGCTGACAAGGGCATGTACCTTCTAGCAAAGCGACTGCAGAACAAGAGACATTGACAGCTATTTTGTCAGCTGAGAAATCACTGAATAAAAAAATCAATCTGGCTACGAGAGGTCCCGCATTTATCATTATATGACAGAGATATATGTCACACATGGGAACGGTGCACATGAAACTCATTATCATATGTCACGTCAGGCATGGAGCCTGAGTGCAGTTTCGATCCGGTGAAAAATATCACGCATGATCTCTAATACAGTGTTTGAAACGCCAACGAAAGCCAACTGCTCCTTGTGAATCACACACCCTTATAGTATGTCAGCGCCAATTGAAATCATGCCGAAATGGGAAGTCCCAACAACAAAAGCACTTCATATTAGCAGCCATTTCATTTCAGAAGCGAACCACCATTACTTTCAGGCAGCGAGTCGTGACGAGTGTCCGGAGCTCTCAGTATAAGCTGCGGTGGACGGGGGTGTGTTTCAGAAAGGCTGAGGGCTGAACAAGAGAAATCCATTAGCCTCTCCCTCTAAGAAGACTGTCATATTTGTCTTTTCTACCATAAACTACCTCTATATCTCCTCGCTGTCCCTTCACGCAGCATCTGATTCCCTCCAACTCACCACTTTTACTTATATAGCACCTCTTTCAACTAAATGCTTTTCACCCCCCCACCTTTTCTCACATTCCTCACTAATCTGAGATGCTTCTTTCACCCCCTTTTCAGCCTGTTCGCACCCAGGTTGCACCTTCGCCTCTGTTCTTACTTCCATTTTGCCTTTCTTTGCTTCATCTGTACTTTGGGTAGACAACATAATAATGACTCCTTAGGTTGGTTAAAGTAGGTAACTGACATCACATTGCATAATTTCTGCCTTGATATTGTGCCACAGTCTGATCAGAGTTGTTCAACATGAAGATGCTGTGCAGCTTACTAAAATCACATCACCCTATGTGACTTAAGAGTGTAGCATGCCTTGTGAAGTGTTACTGAAATGACTACTTTACCAGAGAAGGGTATTTTACTCCTCTGTTAAATACATATTCAATATTTAATGTTCAAGGAATCTACCTCTTTGATTGTCTCAGGCTGATGAGTTTTGCTTATGCATAGGAATATGGAATTCCTACGTAGAAAATGTAGCGTTAAAGGAAAGGGCCGTCTGACAGCAAGGTAAAGTGGCGAAAATATTCTAAATATAGCGTACACTTCAACTGATATAGATTTTTTAGGTGGCTAAAAGTCATTTAGCTGCTGCCCCCATCCTAAGCAGTACATTGCTTAGCTTCCTTGCTAGACTTTGCTTTGCTTCTCCAAACTCGGGGAGTACCGAACGCCATTTACTGCAGGTAATAAACTGACTATGGAGAAGTGTCTCA
Organism: Perca fluviatilis; assembly: GCF_010015445.1. NCBI lineage: Eukaryota > Metazoa > Chordata > Actinopteri > Perciformes > Percidae > Perca > Perca fluviatilis. The sequence goes on from NC_053125.1 coordinate 7,591,654, forward strand.
TACAACCCTACAAACAAAAATCCGAACTTTCCCTTTAATATTCAACGCTGCGTTCAGCTCAATGCCATAAGCCACTTTAGACTGAAGGAATGGTTGTTTGCGATATGATGACTTGTGTGTATCCCCCTTGTTTACGGCACAGAACACAGAACAACTTGTCATTTGTCATTGTTTAGGATGGTAGAAAATAGATACTGCGATGCGTTTTCTCCAGGACACGATTACAGCAGTCAGGCTATGCAATAGGATGCAACATGCACACAAAAGCCTGCGCTCACATCAAGAATAGAGAGGGTAAACTTAACAATAGGCTGTAATAAAAAGAGATGGATTGCCAAGATGGAGAGGAGAGATGGAGAGAAAGAGAGGGAGAAAAGGAAGGAGCAGGAAGGATGTTCAAAGGGTTTGTTGTACCATTTGAAAGGGGGAATTTACAACAGACAGGCACGAAACACACACCAGTGGGGCTTTGAAGTTACTTGCTATGTGTGGAGATGCCGGTGCTTAGATGCCTTGATTAGCGGGAGAGCGTTTCACACCCCCCTGTGCACATGTTGTTGCTGTGATACTCTTACCAAGCAGGGGATGTGGTGAGGGTGAGAGTGTGTAGATGTGCCTATAAATGTCTGCAACGTTTGAGGCTGTTTACTAGAATATGTGTGCATTAACAACTCACGTGGGTGGAGTGAAGCACTTCAGTGCAGTGGTGGAGTGTGTGTGTGTGTGTGTGTGTGTGTGTGTGTGTTTTTCGTGGGCCAGACTGTCAGACTGATGTAATTGGATTGACAGCTCCCACTGTGAAGGGTGCAGCAGAGTCAACTGGTGTGTGTTCCTGGAGAGCTCCCCTGATGCCCTCTCCTCCCTCCTCCACCTCGTCCTCCGTTCCTGTTCTCCTCTTCCCTCCCACCTCCTTCTGCTGTGATCCTAATCAGGAGAGAAAGGCCGGCTAAGGAGCTTCAGCTCGTGGTCGCTTGGCATCTTCCTCCTGTGGAAACAGAAATAAGGAGGCAGATGAGAGTATTTGTACAATCTCTCTATCTTTGAAATGGAAGGTTTTTTTGAGATGTGATTTATATGGTTAAATATAAAGTTATTTCAACTACGAGATTAGGGAGGCAACAAAGAGAGCACTACCTTAAAGGTCCCATATTGTAAAAAGTGAGATTTCTTTTTTTTTATTATAAAGCAGGTTGAGGTGCTAGATAGATACAGTGAAAGTATCAAAACGCTCAATCGACAGAGAAATGCACACAGCCCGTATTCAGAAATTGCGCCTTTAAACGAGCCGTCAGGACTTCCATGCGGTTGTGATGTCACAACTATACTATATATACAGTACAGGCCAAAAGTTTGGACACACTTTCTCATTCAATGCGTTTCCTTTTATTTTTTTATGACTATTTACATTGTAGATTCTCACTGAAGGCATCAAAACTATGAATGAACAAATATGGAATTATGTACTTAACAAAAAAGTGTGAAATAACTGAAAACATGTCTTATATTTTAGATTCTTCAAAATAGCCACCCTTTGCTTTTTTTATTAATAAGGGAAAAAATTCCACTAATTAACCCTGACAAAGCACACCTGTGAAGGGAAAACCATTTCAGGTGACTACCTCATGAAGCTCATTGAGAGAACACCAAGGTTTGCAGAGTTATCAAAAAAAGCAAAGGGTGGCTACTTTGAGGAATCTAAAATATAAGACATGTTTTCAGTTATTTCATACTTACATAATTCCATATGTGTTCATTCATAGTTTTGATGCCTTCAGTGAGAATCTACAATAGAAATAGTCATGAAAATAAAGAAACACATTGAATGAGAAGGTGTGTCCAAACTTTTGGCCTGTACTGTATAGGTAGAAAGAGCGGCTAGATTGCAGTAACAGTCATTCCCTGGCTGCAATGACGGTGCAGAGACTCCTCAGAGAGCGCAGATGCGGAAGACCCGGAAACACTGACCAATCGGAGCAGACTGAGCTTTTCTAGTGGGGGGCAGACAGACAGAGGGTGAATACAGGTTTATTCAGACAGACAGTATGGGGAAAATAATGTGTCTTTTGAACATTAAAGCATGTAAACATTTTCTAGTAAAAACCCAAAATACAAGTATGAACCTAAAAATGAGCATAATATGGGACCTTTACAGAATTGGCCTAATTCTCGTTTATTGCAAATTCTCCATTTAATAGTTTTGCCCATAATTTCTATCCAATTTGTTTGTCTGATTGTTTAACCACTCATGTCTCTTGTTGGACTTAGACTTAGACATTCCCAGACCTCAGCAAAGAACTTGGTAAGTTCAATGTCAATATTACCAATAGGATCGATAGCCAAAACCCAGACAAACGTTGCTAGAAAAGAACAAGTTCATGCAGCATGAGAAGGCAAAAGGGGGATGAGATGTGATAATTTAAACTATTAAATATGTAATTAATGGTGCACTTTTTAAGACTCATTGTCTTGCCCTTGAAAAGTGACAGAAATAATGGTCTAAACAATAAAAAAGAGCTAGAGGGGAGAAGTTCTAACCCCGCAAACTGTCCACACAGCTCCTCCACACAGCTGACCGATCACTGCATGAAGTGGGTGTGAATATCGGATTGTCTGTTTGGGAGAAATACAGAAATTGTCTGTCTGTCAGACTTTGAGAACAACTAAATTACCTGGTGACCTCTAGTCACTTGTAATAATTACGGAGGTTGGCTGTGATCTTCATCCCGTGCGAATCAGCCACGTCTGTGATTTGTGAAGTAAAAATTCCCCCGCAAATGACCTACCATATTTCGCCGAACACAGAGGTCCTGTGATAATATTGGTCCTGTGCGAATCGACATGTCTGTAATTTGGCGGGGTTGTATATCATTTTTCAAGGATTTGGTTTTCTGTGCGACTTTTTATCCCTCTGGGATATTGGATCGAAGGGGGTTGCGGATGCTGCCTTTCACGGCCAACGTAGTCTGGACGCGCTCCCCGCAGCTTTGTCCGAGGGCTGACCCGATAGGGTATGCGCCTCTGGTAACCTCTACCGGGCCTGGCACAAATAGATACAGAATCCCGCTTATCCCGTGGGAATGCGCCACACGAAACTCAGATGTGGAAGGGTAATTTCTAAATTACACGAGGTCCCGAGGTGACACTAATCCCGTGCGAATAGGGCTTAAGATAACATTACCACCTATTTTTTTTACTGCAGTTTAAACTTATTCTTACCCTTTGTGTAGTTTGAGGTGAAAATGCTTTCAGCTTGATTTTGGTCCAGACCAAACAACAAGACCATTTAAAAATCTGTGATGCGATATGCGTATGTGACACATACTGTATATGGTTCCAAAAGCTGAACAAATCAAACATGCCTGATTTATCTGCTGATCATCATAAAGTTTACCCCATCACATTGAGGCAAAGAATTCCTGCTTTCTTTATCTTGGTGACAAATTAAGATGACGTGATAAAAATTGTCAGATAAAGTCCAGTTGCAGTGTTGATGAATCATGCTCACAACCTGTTACCCAACGTGATATCATGACTTTGCATAAACGTACTCGCCCACTTTCTTAAGCCAAGTGGCGTGTTATCTGTACGCATTTTGAGCTATGTGTCTACCCTGTATACAGCGGACGTAAACATACGCGCCATTTGGCGTGTTATCGCGAGAAGAAAGCAACTGTTGCGTTTAGGACACATGACACACGGGTTGGGTTTAGGAAAAGAAGAACCGGGGTGGCTTTAGTAAAAGAAGAAAGTGACGTTGAGTTTAGGAAACGTGACACACGGGACACGATCACCGGTCTCCTGGTTGAAAGTCCTGTGTTTTAAAGACCAACCTCCATACGCGAATTTTCGCCCTTTCATCCTATGCGCTATGGTGTCAATTCACACGCAATTCACACAATCGCAGGTAACGTAAGTCAACGGCGTTGATAACACGCTTTGAAAATGGCATACGAATTGGCATGTGATACATACGCCATTTCATGAGATCAGTCTGTGTTACCTGTGTGCCCTCCCTGTGATCATTGGAGAAGAGGATGGGTTTGTGCATCTTGCTGTGTGAGTTTGTGTGCTGGTATGTGAACTGAGGTCACCACCCAGCAAACAGCTGCACTTAATCCCAGCTGGATCCCCAGGGAGCAGGGTCAGCATGTTGAGGACGACATGGGAGGAAAAGGATGGCGAGTGGAAGAATAGAGGGGCTAAAAAGTTCTGCGATGATGGACTACATGATCTTTTTTGGGCCTTGTGGTGAAGTGTGTTTTGTGACAAGAAGTATATGGCTGTGGTTAAAGGGAATGGGACTGTAAGAGGTTAAGGTGTGTTCATATGTGACTGTCTGTGCTCCACTGATTACTAATAGAATGTCTTACCATGATAGTAAGGAAATCTCCATTGAGGACAAAGCAGTGACTCCAACCAGGACAGTGAGATTAATGTTGAAATTGTTGTTATGCTAATGAAGAATTTGTGAGAACCAATCAGATATGAGGCAGGTTGGAAAGATCTTGTCGCTGGTCAAATTAATTTCGAGCCTAAAAGGTCCCATCCAAACAGCTTTGAGAAAATAAAGTGACCAAAATGATTTAAAAAAAGGCTTGGTGGTCAAATTGTGTAAATACATTAATGTGTTTGTGTTTGCTGATATGCAAATGTCCCCATACTTTTATTTTGAGAGAGGGATGTGTGCGTGAACGCAACACACATTTCCTCAACTAAAATGCGAGTGCTTCCATTTTTTTCTTCTAGCACATGAGACCTTTGTTACTCTCTGCCCCCAGCATGCTGATGCTGTTAAGGACACTGTCGTATTGGAAGTGGCGCCGTGGGATGCTAGTTAGCCACTCTGCATGTGGCTGATGGTCGGGGACTAACAAGAGCCAAGGGTGTTCCACACTGATGGTGGGAAGATGGAGCTTCAAATCCCTTTACTGTTGCGTTTCATTCCTACTTGTCAGGGCTTGCCAGCTCCTGCCAATTGAGTGTCAGAATTCTCTCTGGACTTGTTTGCTCGTAAGGGTTTTGTTGATTTGTACTCGGTCTCGGATAAAGAGGACTCTGTATGTTATTTCAAGACCCGACAAGCCCACAACTGCAGGGGTTTCACTAAATTGCCTGTGCATTGTCTGATATACGCCTATGTGTTAAAACATGCAAATGCAACCGATAACTCGACTTGTATCTAATTCGAAATGTGTTACCGTAAACCCCCCTCTCCCTGCCCCCTTTACACGTACTCCCAAGAAAGTGAATGCGAGAGACAGGAGAAAAAGCTCTGGCTGTCACAAATCTGGTCTTAGTCTTGACTCAGTCTCCAACCCTCAAAGTCTCGGTCTTGTATCGGTCTCAACACGCTCTGATCTTGGTGGTCTTGGTCTCGGTTAAGGTGGTCTTGACTACAACACTGCTCTGAGCCTTTTCCCTTTAGCCTTATCCCATCTCTGACTCGTTCATCTGTTGAACGTCTACCAAATGTCACCAAGATCTACCTCCAACACCCCAAAAGCTGTTTGCCCAGGTCCTTTCTAACAAGTTCCACTGAAAACAGCTGAGACAAGAGCAGACCTGTTGTGACCAGCAAATAAAAACCATCTGAGATTAGTATTTGACCTGAATACACATTACCATTTTATTTTACGATAGTTGTATAAATTCAGTGACAGCTGTTTGCCTCTGTGGCTTTGGCAGCGGTCCATTCCAAAGAATGCACACCGAACTGTTAATCTCTGCTAAGGCACCCAGACATTTATCATACACCATCACTGGACGTTTTTCGCTAGGCGTTCCTTTCATTCTTGCATTCTCCACAATGTAGTATGCAATAAATATATGGCCAAAACAAAATAATGTCACAAAGTTAGTAGAAAGGATATGGCTCTTTCAGGTTATTTTCTTTTTTTTGCAGACTGAGGATATATCCAATTGCAGCTTTCTAAATGCTGCTTTCTGACAGAACTGTTAGAAAGCATCACTGCTACAGTGGCTACCTGTTTGGATATAAATCGCCTGCCAGTGATGTGTGTATTCTCCATAAAGGAGATAAAACAGTCAATATATATTCAATATGTTTTTAGTAGGGAGGAGTAAAGACACTGCCATCAGCATACTCATAATGGTTCTTCTGTCCCCCAACTGTCCCTTTCTGTGTGTGTGTGTGTGTGTGTGTATATGTGTGTGTGTCCCTTATTATGTTTCTCTTGCGTGCTCTCTCACTGACAACCTAATTACTACTTTCAGCGATACGCTGACATACCGATCGAAAACTGCAATTGGGAATGCGGCTGATTTTTGACAGGGTGGTGGTTTATGAGATGTTTGTGTGGGAGGAGTTTTTTTCTGTTTTTGTTTTTCATTCTCAGAACTATGGGTAATTATTTATTTTGCCGGTGTCACTGAGAAAAATGGAAAAGAGGGACTGAGAAGGGAACGATTTGTGGGAAACGGAAAAGAAGTCGACTTTGTCTTTCTGGCCGCCAGTGAGTAACACAAAGCATTTGTACTGCAAGCAACTTGGTTGATGGATTGATCTCTTCTCAGCCATTGTAGCAGGTGTTCCTTTAATAACATGACATCGTTATGACGAGGTAACGGCTAGTGAGGGATGATTAGGTGGCATAATCTGAAATGACTAAATATCCTTTTTCTTTTTCTGGGTGAAGAAGAACCGAAACTGTGGCTCCGTTCTCAAACTTGGGGCCGGAGGATCCCATTAGCAGCATTAGCAGCAGCTGTGAGTTCATCATGTGACAGCAAACGAAGGGAGCAGTATGTCTGTATGCCTTTATCGCTAACGATTCAAGATGGAGCATGAATATGGAGCGTCTACCCCAGTTCATGCGAATGCAAATGTAAAATTTCAAGCCAAAAAGAATACTTGGAATTGATGGTGGTGGTAAATATTCATGAAAAATGACAAATTTGTGAACGGGCAACACAGATTTTGATTATGAACAACTAAACACGTTATACACTGGACCTTTTAAGTTAAAAAAGTTCAGTTGTAGCCATCTTTGGCTGAAACAATGTGTGGACTACATCAGCTCTATACAGAATTAGTGGACCTTTTGATTTAATGCAGTGTGAAGACAAGCAAGAGCAAGGGTTCTACACTGTAGACCACTTATTATGTACATATATTTTCTTGCCAAAACTCTATTTAATATTTTGCGCTGCTTTATGCATGCTTTATACTTGTTAAGTGAGAGGCAGTACAGTAAGCATTGGGTTTTAGCTTTCCATTGTATTAAAGCAAAGAACAAAAGCATAGTAATGTACAACATTAAATTCACTACAGAGGGAATGTTTTTTTAGAACGTACTTCTGGGTGGCAAACTCAAGGAAATACTTTAGCACTGCTGTTTAAGTTTTTAACCAGACTCATTTCACCTCAGGGTGATAGTACACCACCCCCAGACTACTACTCGGGTAATATCGCACCATTCTGATGTAGGATTTTAAAATTAAAGGCTTTAAAAATGTCCAATCAAAGCAATATGTTAACCATTTTTCAGGCTGCTAATTAAAGCTATATATTTAAACTTTTTTTAAGGCTGCTCATGAAATGAAACCTCCTGTTTAACCAGACTCATTTCACTTCAAAGTGATAGTACACCACCCCAGTCACTTGGGTAATATCAGTGCATGCTGATGTAGGATTTTTAAGTGGAAGGGTAAGATAAGGTTTTTGAAATGGCCTGGCTTTTAAACAAAATGAATGGCTATGGAGACCTAAGATGCTTAAAACCTACATGCAGGCACGGCTGCACAGGGGCACAAGGGGACTCTCGAGCCTAAAAAAAAATCCCAGAGCAATAATTTTCATTTCATTTATTTAATTTTCTTTTCACTCAAACATTGTCTTTGTGAATGTGACAAGATTATTTTCTCATATATTAAAATATAAATTACTGTAGTCATATTATGCAAAATCGACCCTAGTTTACTTTTGATTGGTTGCTCAAATCTTATGCGTCAGAGATGAAGTTTGGCTGTACTCGCCAAGTTTGGATGAATTGGCTCAACTTGCGCCGTGGCTGTGAGGTAAATAAGCGGCCAACTCCGCTGCTGAAACATTATGCCAGTGCAGAAGTCCCAGAGACTGCAGTTCATCGAGTGGCCACTTGAGGCTGGCACCAAAAGGGAGTCAATCCTCCTTAGTCTATATCCACGATATTCCACTTCCGGGATTGCTCCGCTGCCGGCCGAAATTTCCGGCCGGATGTCCGTTACCTTCCGCTTTCTTTGTGTTGGCATTCTAAACTCCGGTGGATTTCTGAGGACTATGGTTAACTGCTCCTCAGATCTCTGCAGGGTAAATCCAGACAGCTAGCTAGACTATCTGTCCTATCTGAGTTTTCTGTTGCACGACTAAAACAACCTATGAACGTACATGTCTTCCTCCAAAACAAGTTCCCTCCCAATGATGTTTTGCAGAGGCACCGTGGCTCCGTCCGGCGCCGATCAAGATGGTTGTGATGGGTTTAAAGAAATTCCAATTAACCAGAGCATGTTTTACTCCCATCCAAGAACGCTGTGTGGACTAGCTAGACCACATGTGTCAAACTCAAGGCCCGCGGGCCAAATCCGGCCCCTCGCAGATTATGATCCGGCCCGCATATCAATTTAGGTTCACAACACATTTTGGCCCACCTAGTTTTTGACAACTTTTTCCGATGTTGTTGTCTCTTTTGCCGACATTTTTTGGGTGCTTTTTTTCTATGATGGCTGAGGAACTTTTCCTGACTTCTTTAGGACTTTATGTCGACCAAACTGTAAGTGAGAAGGCAATATGACACATGCAATAATACAGTCAAAGGTATTTGACTTTTTTGATTTAATAAAAGCATATCAATAAAGCAAACATGTCTGGCCCTTGATGTGATTCTTATTTTCCGGTGTGGCCCTCAGTGAAGTTGAGTTTGACACCCCTGAGCTAGACCATCCTCTGCAGCGATGTGTAGGAACATCTGGCAAAGCGAGACTAATCTTCTTAGACCCCCATGTCTGTGCCCAACTTTACAGCAAAATTAAACATGTTTAAAGCCTAGTTAAGGTCTCTATAGCTAAGTTCCCCCTTCAAGATTTTTGTTTTTGTTTTTAACTCATCTGTTTAAATTATATTCAGGTTTAAAGTTCTGCATCATTATGGGTGTTCTGCTTTGATTTACAGGTGGGTGCCCTCATAGAGGCGACCAAAGACGGTCAGCTCTATTCAGCCCGTCTCAGCTCGAGCCATTCGGTGAGTACATATTTCTTTAAACTGACTATTAGCTGTCAATTAAGGATCTTAGTGTTTTGACATCTTGTGTATTGTTTAATCGTTAATGTGTGTACAGCTCATATGTTTTCTATATGTTGACCATTGATATTCGCCATGTGGGCAATGGCAATGCTGTATTAGTTACAGAGAATAATTCTGTGGCATTGTATGATTTACAATTACTCTCTGAAGTATCATCTGGTCTTTCCCCGGAAGTTAGAGCAACTACTGACACCAATGACAGACGACCAAATGAACCATACTCTTACCTTAAAAAAATGACCGATTTCTCTGCATTTGGAATAATACACAGTTGGTTCTAGCAATTTTAATGTGGAAATGTTACATATTATACCTTTTAATGTGTGTGTGTGTGTGCACATAGCATATACTGGCATGCTTACATAACACCACAGTTAATCTGTTTGCTCTCTAGCTGAATGATTCCGACCTGTATTTAACATGGAGCTCGGTTGCAGCACATACAGCTTTAATCCAAATTAACCTGTGCACTTTTCTTGAAAAACGAACTACTATAACTACAGTCTATCATGTCTGAACTAACATACTGCATGTCCAAGGCCAAATTTGACATATTTGCATTAATTCTCTGGGGAGACACTACAGGAATGTGATTTACCATGCACCACTCTTTGGGGTTGGACTGAATATCTAAATGATAAGTATATAAGACCACAGGGAATAAAAGCATTTGGCTGCTGTCACTATATGGAGAACATTACATTTTCAGTACCACAAGTAGATTTTTAAGTAATTTCATACTGTAAGGATAAGTCGATATGAAACATACAGTATTTCATGGGCTTTAAAGAGACATTTCATACAAAATGCCCCATATCAATTTTACAAAGTGGTGTTATTTCTTTATTTTGTCTGTGTTTAGTCTTTACATGCTTTATAATGTGTTATGAATATTGTTAGTGCAATGCGCAAAATTATAGTGCATAATAAGTATGTTTATAGTGCGTTATAATAGAAAAAAAGCAGCAATTATGACACATTATGATACTTGACCTTACAATCATACAATGATTTATAATATGTTATGGCTATTGTTATAAAGCATTATAAATATTCCTGGGTGTTTATAACTATACAGCGCTATAAGCAGATTATAACACATTATAAATGTATTTACAGACAAGGGCTTCGTAGAAAGTGTTTCCTTTATTTGATATAGTTGGAAGGAGACTTTCCTGTGCAAGTTCAAACCGGGTTACATAGTTCAGCTGCAGCAAGCTATTTGCAATAGCAGATACATGAACCTCCTAATCCAAGTGACAAAGGCCATTTTGGCATGAAAGGCTTCAAATTCAAAATAAAGGAAATATTTCACACACTAAAGAAATCCTTTGACCCACAAAGTCACTGCTAATGGAAACAGTTTAACAAAGAACCTTTCAAGCCCCATAGAGAAGGATGACAGAGTGACTCAGGGTTATTTCCACACGCTATGCCTTACTTTATATAAGGTGTTCTTGCAGTTATTACCTAATGTTTGAAAAAAGAAACATTCACACAGGGAGAGAACCGATGTACCGCAGAGTTGTAATGCTGTGATTGGCCCTTGACATTCGTGGCCAAGTCTGATTGGTTTAAAGGTCCCATGGAATGAAAATTCCCCCCAGCCTGCCTATGGTCCCCCAGTGGCTAGAAATGGTGATAGGTGTAAACCGAGCCCTGGGTATCCTGCTCTGCCTTTGAGAAAAGGAAAGCTCAGATGGGCCGATCAGGAATCTTCTCCTTATGAGGTCATAAGGGGAAAGGTTACCTCCCCTTTCTCTGCTTTGCCCGCCCAGAGAATGAGACATCATGGCTTTCAAACGAGCGAAGTGGCAGTTGGTCAAGGCCACACCCCCACCCTCCACCTTGCCCCCCCTCTCTCCTCCTCAATAGCTACAGACACAGAAATGGCACATCCTAAGGAAAGCTCATTGTGGGACTGGCTCTAGTGGCTGTAATTCTGCACCAAGGCTGGATTTCGGGAAAGAGACTTAAGATACAGTGTTAGGGGATGACTAAGGCCTATATAAAAGCATCCAAAGAGCACCATGTCATGGGACCTTTAACTAAAAAGTGACGCCTCTAAACAGCTGATTTCATTTAAGAAGAAAGAGTAGTGATTGGGTTATTTGACGTCTTCCTGAAAGAATTTGCGCTGAGCTTTATGTTGGATGTTGATTCCTTTCCTCTCAGCCGGTGTTCAGACAGAAAAACCACCTCCTTGTCTGTGACTCATCAGTATGAATAATGACACCTTGGGCTCAATGTTTGTTCAAGGTTCCCCAGAAGAACGCCAATTTAAAGAAGGCAACGTTGAAGGACGGCCTGCTCCTCGCCTCGAATGTTCAAAGGGTGACAGGCTGCGACAATGCACACATGTTGAGAGCGGAGGACTGATCAGGAAAGTAATATGTGCTGTGGGTGGAAAATATACTTAAAGGGTGCCTGTGTCCTCAAGTGGATTAGGAAGTTAAGAGAGAAAACACAGTGGAAGCTGTGAACTGCAATGCACAACACAGCTCCCTGCAGAGACTTACTATTTTAACCAGGGAAGAAGATTTACACATTTATCTCGCTATTTGCGACTGTGTCTGTTTGTACTGTATGTTTCTGTGCTGCTGTGCACCGATTCATAAACGTGTGTGTGTGTGTGTGTGTGTGTGCGCATGTGTGTCTTGTTTGTGTTCATTTCAGAACCACCTGCATCTCAGTCACTTCTCCGCAGCAGATTTTCCGCTTAACGTGATAGAAATGCCTTTGGCCATGAATAACACATTTTTTCTCTACTGTACCTTGGGCGAAGTATTACATGATCGGTTTCCTCTGCTGGAATATGTTAAATACGGAAAAAGCCAGCTTTCCTTCAGGAAGCAGAAGCAGCACGATTTTAAGGATTGAGAAAAAATGCTGGAAGACAGAAAAACAGGGAAGATCAACAAAAATAAAAAAAAAAACAAAAAAAAACAGCCGCAGCAGTCAGGAATGATTTGCATCCCCCTCCAAGAAATGCAGTTGTTGATTAGCGTGCGTGTGTGTGTGTGTGTGTGTGTGTGTGTGTGTGTGTGTGTGTGTGTGTGTGTGTGTGTGTGTCAGCCAGCGCATGTGTGTGTCTGTGGGCTGAGTGTGGAGGGGCTAATGGAGTGTTGATTGCCTGGCGGTAAGCAGGCATCAGTGGGTAATTGCAGCTCTACGGTGTAACAGCTCTAAAATGAAGACGCATTTCACATTAGATCACTGAGCCTCCGGTATAGATGCACGTGCGCGTGGTGGTGGGTGATGGGTTGGATCTATAACTAGCCTATGGAGCCAGATTTAACAATTGGCAGAGTGATATCTAGCAGCAGGCTGGGAACAAAACGACACTGACACCTTACCTGCCTGGCTCGGTCTTCATATGTGTTTCACAGCATAATTGCGAGCTGTTTTCAGCACGCCGCCGAAATGTAGGTTTGGAATGAGAGTTGGAAAGAGCAAAGGCAGCCATTGTGTAACGCTGTAGAGCCATGCAGAAGTAAGCCAAAAGGTGGAAAGCTAGAGGTAGAGATAATGCGTCCTGCCCTTTCTTTCCCCCTCTGTTTTCTCTCCCTTTGCGCCTGGTTGAAGTCTCCCCTTTGGTGAACCTCGCTCGTGTTGCCAGGCGACAAGGTTGCCTGGGAGCAGGGCTTTGATGAACAGTTGCAGTGTGATGGAGGTAGTCGTGCCAACACGCTGATACAGGGACAGACAGGTGGACAAACACACCCACTGGAGCCATGGTCTGGGTGTTTTGTTTTTTCGTATATATATGTATGTATATGTAATATGTATACCGTATTCAGTGATTGCTAATGATTTATTCAAAAAGAAATCATTTAGCATTTTACAGTTTCTTCAATTAATATCCGTGATGGATAGAGCCGCGTGTATTTGTTACCGCGCTGCTTCCTCGAGCTCCTGAAGTCCCTGTGTTTTTCAAAAATCTATTAAGACATTTCACGGGAAAACTTTCTGCTGCCTTGGCAAATGCAATCCATCATATTTAAATGCAAGAGCGGAATTTCTTTAACTGACATTACTCCATACAACTTTTCTGCCAAAGGCATTAGGTGAAGGAAACAATAAAGCCACACTTGCAATATCCCTTAGGCCGGCTACATACTGGCTGCGTGGCGTGAGCGTGTCAGCCGCGTGGCGTGTCCGTTGGCTCCTGCAGGCAGTGTGTAAGCTCTGACCTGTTAACATACAGGTCAGAGCTTACACACTGCCTGCGTGACACGCACGTCTCGAGCCGTGCCGAAAACGCGTGGCTGCTAGAAATAGAACCGACGCCTATTTTTCACGCGACACGCAAGCGTGTTGGAAGCGTTTCCAGGCAAAATAGAATAGGAAAAGATGTTGTCACACATACATATTAATAAATGACATGTTGATGTTTGAAAGTCTCTAGGTTTTGATATAAATGCAGATATAAATGTAATAAAAAAAAATTATATATTATTATAATAATATTTCTAATATTGCACCTGTCAATACAGAACGAAATATTCTGTAGCCTATTTTGCCGTCAATACTGCCGACGTTGTCTTTGCTGTAATCAAATCAGTATATATTTATGTTTAACATGGTATTTCATTTTATCAATGGGAAACATACATGTGTCCAGACAAGGCTAGCAGCAGCAGCTCCGCGTCAGACACGTTTCTGGTGTGTGAAGACATAGAAAAATCCACGCAGCTGACACGCAACAGTAACACCGCCAGCTCACGCCACGCAGCCAGTGTGTGGCCGGCCTAAACGGCCACAGCATTTGCACTGGTGGCTCAATACACCTCTTGTAAAATTCACAGACCACAGATACATTATCGCTGCTCACACTCAGACCGTAAGATGAATGGAGAGCAACACGAGTGCAGCGGTTAACACCATCAAAGCCTAGTATCATGCTGTAACAAAATGGCTGGCTGAAGGGCCCCAGCATACCCATGGATGTGGTAATTAAAAAAAAACGTTTGATCAATCCAAGTAATGAAGTTTCTAACCCACGCAGGCTACTGCCTGAAGCTCGGCTGCTTCCAATGTGGTTTCCATATCTCTTTGCGTTCTTAAAGTAATAGCCCATACTCTTTTTCAAATAATTGGCCACTTTCTTACTCTCACTCTCACTCTCTCTGTGTTTAACACGGTAGTGATTTAAACTCTGACTCTGGTTCATAAAAGCGTTTACAGTTGCTGTACGGAAAAATTCCTCTGGCGCACAGATGAGATGCGTTTTACATTTCCAGCGGCTCCGACAGAATTTCAATTATAGCTGCAGGCTCACAACTCTCACAGCCTTTCCAGTCAGCTGCGTAGACAGATGCACACACCACTGACTGTTAGGTTCGGGGTTATGATAAGGGGCTGCCTGTGAGAGAGATGCCTGCAAACATGCAGCTGGTGGCGGAAAAAGCACTGAACTTGACTTGTTAAAGTGGCAGTACTACTATGGAATAATACTGCAAACGCTAAGCTGCAACGCCGTCATTTAGGCCTTGAAATTGATATGGGAAACTTATTAACAAACAATTGCCTATTAAGACATCCAGACATAGAGCTATATTAGCATTAGAGCTTTGATTCTCTAATCAAATTGGGTCTGATGCGACCCGGGCCGGGCTGTAATTTGTCAAAATTTCCCTGGGCGCAAATTTCTCGGTTGTTTTTTAAAAGCAGACCTTATAGTCTGTCATGTTGCTTTGTAAGATATAACATGGCTATTATTTCACTAGTATAGCTGCGTTCTACTTACTCTCCTCGTAGAAATCCTTGAAAACATGTATGTATTTTTTTGCGGGCAGAATCATACTAGTCAAGAAAGAGTCCTGTCATCCATTGCGTGCAAGCCAAGCAGTGCTTCTCTGCCGTCTTCACGGAGATCAGCAACAAGAAAATGGCTGAAGTAGATGAGCTCTGCGACAAAGTGGCGAAATTGAACTTGAGATTGTAGATGCTCCATGGAGTTATAGAGCCGATGTGTGGCAGTTAGCCCTCCTCTCTCCACCCCCGTCAGCCTGTAAGCACTTTTAGGCTTGCAGAGCCGGGTTGGCATCCCGCGTCAGTGTTGTAGTACTCGGCCTTGTGACCGAATCAATCGCATTTTTCCTCAGCGTTGTCTCGGTCTCATGACGAAGAGGACTCTGGATTATATTTCAAGACCACAACAGTGAGGATAACGCTAATGTTATCTTCAACAATTTCCAGGAAATTGTACTGTTAGAGTTACTGTTGGATTAAAAAAAAAAAAAAACTTGAGGATTACCTTTTTACATCCTCAACTGTAATTTCACCAAAGCTGCTAAATCTGACAATCCAGTCAGGTTGCAAAATATGTGTAATGCCTATATTACTGAATAAATTGTCAATCTGTTGCATGCAGATGGATGGGGTGAAACAGTGTGTGTATTGCTGTGTTTGTATTGCACATATGTGCACAGGAGTGTGTGTGTGTATTGAAACATCTACATCCATCAGTCTAATTGTGATTATGGCATTTAATTAAGCCAGATGATTTCCACTTCTGTGGTAACCATTAGGTGTGTGTGTGTGTCTGTGTGACTGTGTGACTGTGTTATTCCTCTAAGACCAAGGATAAAACTCTTACTGTCTGCCTGTCTCACTGCAGGATTAGCTCCATGTCATGTTTCCTGGAAAAGAAAAACTCTGTTGAAACTGAAATCCTCATCAAATCTTCAAATATCATCTTGCTAAAAATAGTCACAGCATGTCAAGCCATGAATACATTCACATCTTCTACAGCAGCATCTCAAATAGAAGACAACACGATAAAATGTCACTGTCATCACTCAGAAGGGTGAGAGAATCGCCCGCCTTTATAGCCACATAACCTCTGTCAAAGGAGTTCCAACAGTAGAACAAGGAGAATAGAGTTGTGTGTGGGCTTCTGGCTAACTAAATGACCTGTGACAGCTGGTATGAGAAACACAAAGCTGTGATACATAAACAGATGGAACTTTTCACAGGCATACACTGCTAACTAGCCAAGTGTGAATACAGCTAATTGGAATAACATCACTGTAAACATCCCCACTTCATATGGACTCATGTATTTGTAGGCGTGATATACACAAGTGGAGAGTTTAGTGGAAGATTTCTCTATATATATATATGTACTGTATGTATGCCTGAAAATATACATTAACACAAATCAAACATATTATTTGTAAAGATACATCTTTTTTTTTATTTACACAACATGGATGATAAGCGTACATTCTAAAAGTAGGATGATAAACATATATAAAAGTGAGGCATGAATGGCAATGTGTTTATGTATTTTGTTTTGTTTATTGCTATATTTGCTTCTGCACATATGTGTTAATATGTACTGTATATAAAATACAGAAATGAATAATAATACATTTTATAAGATTGATAACATCCTTAGGGACCTAAGAACAAAATTAGAATAAAATAGAATGTAAAATGGGTAGGTGTAATAAGCAAATGCGTCAACCTACACCTTTTCGATCAGTGTTTATTATAGTTAGAGTTAAGATGACACTGCATGAGCTAAGGTGACACTTTGTTTTTTTTACCATTTATATTATGTGTGATGTTGTGATCTATGTGATTGATTGATTGAAATAAACTAAACTAGAAAAAACTAAAATATTTATGTCGTAAGTATGCCAAAAGCATGCTTTAATTCGGTACAATCTCCCTTGTGTACATTGCAATTAACTAAAGCTCGATGGTGTTTTAAGCCCCCAACGTCGACTTCAAGGCTGCGTTGCGACCGTCGACTTCAAGGCACCTAACCCTAACTTAACCCTAACCGTTGCCTAATCCAAGTGCCTTCCAGGCAGCGCTGCCTGGAAGGCGACGTTGAGGGCTTAAAACACCAAACACCTTGACTAAAATAAATGTGACTAAAAACCTTAGTTTAAACATCTCTTTGTCAAAATACACAATGACACAGAGAGTCTACATGAGGCAGGAATGCTGCAGGTATAAAACGTTCCCGTGTAATATTTTCCTCCAACTATATTCGGAGCGCCGCACATGATGAACTCTGAATAACTGCTTTGTAATTATAAAGACTAACTCATATGATATGATTCATGGAAACCCATTAAGTGTTTCACACATCTTTAAATGTACAAGACTTATAGACCTTAAAGGACCGTTATTTCTGTATGCGTCCAAGTGTTTCTCCCAGGCCTTGGAGAGTGTGTTACCCCCTGAAACCATTTTGTCGGTGAACTCCAAATGAACAAGAAACATCATATAAACCAGAGGAACAAGACTGAAGCAGACATTTGGCTTCCTTGGCTGGAGGCAGAGACAGAGAGAGTCCAGCCTGAGAATTAGAGAGTATGAAGGTGGACACCCAGTGGCTCTCTCTCTCAGCAGTTAGCCCGGCAGTACGGTACAGTATACTCCAAACTAAATACAATTTGGCTGGTTGGCGGAGGCTGGGAACTGCTGCTGAATAATGGCACTGTGAGCTGATGCCAGTACACCAAGAGATTAATTGGCCCCATTTAGAGAAAAGTACTTCCAAACCAAAGTTTATTAGTCCACGTATAGACTTTCATCATTATTTATTTAATTTATTTTTTAATAATTTAATGTACTACACGAGACAAGACATGTAATCAAGTATAAAATAAAAAAGAGGATTCACTGACAACATTAAAGGGCCATTTCTTAAATGTGCAACATCAGTAAGACGATCTCTTTTTGGGGATTTAGAGGTGCCTTTGGGTGCTTGAACACTTCTAATTAGGGAACGAAATGTGCAAAGTGACAGCATTTCTACTTGAATAAAATAGTTGGGAGTGTATCCAATGAGCAGCAGTGTCCTCCCTAACCCTCTCCTCCCTTGTTTTCCCCCTGTTTTTCTCTGTCCTGTCGTCATCTGACAGCAACAACAACAGAAGCGGCCGCGGGCGGGCCGGTGACAGTGCCAGAGGCCACGCTGCTCTGCCACACAGCGATATGGCAGTCTGTTGCCTCCCTCTCCTCCTCCCCCCTCTATTCCTCTCCCCTCCTCCCACGGCTCCCTTAATCTGTCTCAGCTGATAGACACCTGAGCAAGACAAGAGGTCAACCTAGCCACCCTGTGTGTCCGTGTGTGTCCGTGTGTGTTTGTGTGTGTGTGTGGGTCGGGTTGATGCTATGGATGGGTGTTTATATTTGGCAGGCCTTTTGACATTCTGTCCTCATCCTGTCGCTGAAAGTCTTGTGTTTTCCGAACTTCTTCCGGGTGACAAACTTTGCTCCCCGGCATGAAAGCCCTGTTTTTTGAGACACATCGACCACTCGGACCTTCTCCCTTCTCGAATTGTTTGCGACTTATACTATAGGTGCTCGGGTCATAAATACTATGGGCCCTACCGATTTTGCTGTTGCTATTATACCGGCGGGATAAATGACTCTTGCGCCCGACGCAAATCTTAAATGGGTTGGTCTGAAGTAGCTAGGTGTGGTTTGGGCGTAACGTGAAAATAACCAATCAGAGCGTCATCTCACATTCCCTTTAAAGGTGTGGACACATTAAGCCGACGGCCGACCTCTGAGAGAAAAGCCAGTCGAGATGATCAGTCGCGTCCCCGAGGTCCAAAAAACTGCCCCGGGACACACTGAGGCGACACCAACTCGAGAAACTTAATACGTCTTCATAGCAGCAGGCGCTACTCTGTATTGTTGCCCAAGAAATTAAAACCGGCAGCTGATTGGAGGAACGCGTCACATGGGTTTGTTTTCTCCAGAAATTCAAAGCCAGACTGTCATGGTGGCCGTTCAGAATACGATCTCATATTGTACTAAAATAGTTCACTGAAACATGTTTCTGAAAACATTTTAAGCGAGAAATAGGCCATGCAGTTGCTCTAGTCACCTCATTCCATTTCTGGGTGAGTCCTGACTGCCCTGCCGGCGACCGAACATGTCAGGTCGGCCAAAATGAACGCTGACAGCCCCCCAGACTGACGACGGCACGGGACACACCGAACAGATTCGAGTCACTGACCTCGCCAGACTGTCTAACGGCCGATAATCGGCTTAATGTGTCCACACCATAAGAGCAGGCGCGCTTGTTCCGTGGCGGATTGCTATTATGACGGCGGAGTTGCCTGGCGCACGCCAGCGGGAGCTGTCCGGGATGCGGCAAAGTAATAAATGCCCATCTTGTCCGGGGTGGCGATGTTGCTGCTGCCTCTCGGGCGCATCTCCTCAAGTGTGGAGAGGATTGCTGCAGCCATGCAGCGTGGGCCTCCAAACGCACCACCTGCACCTGTTGTGCCCCTTCCTCCTCCCCCCACTCCATCTCCGTCCACCCGCTCCACCAGGAGCGCATCGCGCATTACTCCCGGACCAGATCCTGCCGGAGTGTCCAATCCCACCGTAGTTCAACATCACGTCTCCTTAAGTCCTCTAATATTTCCTCATTTATGTCATCAACACATCCATGATTCATGGAAATGTGTAAAACACAACAAGCCACAACGAATGCTGTGACTTTTTGAGGACTGTACTGTAAAGTGCCTCCTGACCTATCCAAACACCTGAAGCGCATTTTCAGTAATATTTTTCTTTGTAATTATTTATGGTTTTCAAAAATGTGAACTGCTGTAGATGAGAGAAGTGTATGCGTGTTGTGCACACGCTACATTATGGCCAAGCATTCGTCCCTAAAGTAGCATCTGAATAACGCGCCACCGACTTTAGACTAGCGCCACTGACTTTAGACCAGGTTTTTCCTGGTCTGTGGCGGAATTGTTTTCTGAAACTGCAAAATAGCACCAGGGAACTTTTGCGCCGGAACACGCCGCCTCTTTTCGCTGAACCGCCCCCGGGAGTGCAAACACATTCCCTAATTTACCGACGTACGTCTGTGGAGGGAAAAGTCCGCTGTGCGTCGGGTGCAAAATAGGAATGATCCATGCGTCGGTGTACAAAGTCAATTGCGCTGAGTGCAAGATAGGGCCCTTAGACTTTATAGTTCATAATTACTGTTTTCCATCAGATTTTTTTTTATAGCTCTCGATGTTTTTTGCGACCGCACTTGGAAAAAAAAACTCTGGTTCGAATCCAGAGAGAGGCTCTTCTCTCAATCAACATGGTGGTTGATAAAAAAAACACCATTAATGTGTATTCAGAGGAGGACAACTATTATAGTCATCTGCTATTAGCTGTCTGCAGCTCTGCTGCGGCAATTTGGGGGATTAAATGCTTTGCTCATAGGCACACTGGTGGTAATTGAGAGTGCAGACAGGGTTTTACATACTTTACCTAACATACATAACTATCACATTTTTCCCAAGATGGCTTGGGATTCAAACCAGGGTGCTTCTATAGTCACACGTCTGCATTTCTAATCTGCTGCCATGCTGGTTCATCACCCTCCCTCTCCCTCTTCCACTCCGCAAGTATTTATTTTCCCTCCCTGGGCCAGACAGACGGGAGTGTTCAGGAATAAAAGCGTCAGTATTTAACCATATTATTTACTAGCTTCAGCGCTAGCCCCTATGGCCACGTCGGCCTAGGGGAAAAAAAGAACGCTTCCTTTTCTTCCCCCTCCTCCTTTTCCGTCTCCTCTTGGCTTACCTGGACCACTTAGGATTTATGTGGGACAACTATCCTGTTGGAGCCATTTTGTAGCTTGATCAAAGATGTGTCAGCGCTGCGATTCACTGCACTGACCCACAGGTTAAGAGCGTGTTTCACACACTGTGTAGCATATATATCATACTGTGACAGACGAATGGTTTTGTATCTCCGTGGACAACCTGAAGCCAAATACGGACACAAATGGATTTGTCTCTGCAGTGTGAGTGTGACAAAGTCATAACAAGTGAGTGACTGGAATGATATATATATCAATTTTTTATAGTAGGTCTTGCAAACACACTAGTAGACAGACATTGTTTCAACTAGATGGAGACTTCCTACTTGCACATGAAGGTTCACGTACACGGGAGATAATCTGATTAGATTTTCCGAGGGCCTTGATGCACACATTTGCATATTAATGAGGAAAAATGGCTTTCCTCTGATCCACTGTAACTTTCTAAAGATATAAAATCCAGAGGCCATAGCTATAACACCAAATTTGTGACAACACGCATGTTGACATAAAGACGTGTGCTGATCGTGACTTTCAGGGGCCCGTTCCAGAAAGCAGGTTTAGTGAAAACTCAGAGTTTGTTAACCCTGAGATGAGGGGAAACTCTGGGTTTTCTCTTTCAGAAAGAGAGGTTACTTAACCTCACAGTCAGTTACTATGGTAACTGAGCCTGTGAACCTAACCTGGTCGGGAGCAGACTCTCAGACTCCTCCCTCTGACACCAGCCCAGCCTGCTGACATAGCCCTCTTTCATTTCCTCATTCATTCATTCAGTCGGTCTGTATCAGGCGCATTTTAGCGCAGTTTGTTATCGGCATGAATAAAAAAAATGTAACCATGTTAGGCAGACTATAAAAAAAAAAAGAAGCTGCTTTAGGCCTACTTCTGCTTTACTTCGCAGGGTGTTATATGTCGGGAGATGATATTGAAGCCCCCGACATTTTAATTTTCAGATAAATTCCTATTTGAGCGGTATCGTTTTTCTTCCCAGTCTGTTATGCAGCCTAGGCTACATAACCTTATCCGTCCTCATATCACTAACGTCACCCATCTTATGCTCGTACATCCCAGCAGATTCTTTGTGTTACATTAAAGCTACATTGTGTAAGAATTACTCCCATCTAGCGGTGAAATTGTATATGACAACCAACTTCGAGCCCCGCCCATTCCAAGCGCGTTGTGTCTCCTACGGTGGCCGTGTTTTTCCAAGATTAACATG
Organism: Perca fluviatilis; assembly: GCF_010015445.1. Lineage (NCBI taxonomy): Eukaryota > Metazoa > Chordata > Actinopteri > Perciformes > Percidae > Perca > Perca fluviatilis. The sequence goes on from NC_053125.1 coordinate 7,613,761, forward strand.
GCTTCCAGTACGACTGATGAGGTTACTTTAGAAAACAATTACAAATTGCATTTAGTTATTTAGTCAGTTAGCATGTTGGTTATGACCTCTATCTATGTAAAATGAACGACAGTTTTATATATCCTTCATAAAACACAGGACTTTCACGCCGGAGACCGGGGGTTGCGCCCCGCGTGTGGCAGTACCTTTGTCCCGCGTGTTGCAGTTCCTTTACCCGTTCTTTTTTTTTCCTAACCCAAACCGTCTCGTTATTGTGGCGTTTCATTTCCCGTGTCCTGCGAGTAGCGGCCCGCGGCGTTGTTTTGGCCGGCGTGTGGCGCCTCATTTCCCCGATCGCGAGTGGCGGCCAGTGCCGTTGTTTTGGCCGGCGTGTGGCGCCTCATTTCCCCGATCGCGAGTGGCGGCCCGTGCCGTTGTTTTTATCCTTTTTCTTTTTCTGGGCGAAGAAGACTCCAGTTCCTGAAATATTGATTTTGAATATGTGTGGTCCTACATGTTTCCTTCTTCAAACTTTCCACCGGGGCCGGGGAGCTACGATACCCATTAGCAGCACCTGTGAGTTTATCATGCGACAGCGAAAGCGCGCGGAGCACTATGTTCTGTATGTCCCTTATCGGCTAACGTATTTCAAGATGGCGCATGTATATGGAGCGTCTACCCCAGTTCATGGTAGTGCAAATGTAAAAATTAAAGCCATAACGAATACTTGAAAGCGATGGTAGTGGTGCATATTTATGAAAAAGGACAAGTTTGTGAACGGGCAACACAGATTTTTATAATGAACAAGTATAAACGTTACACACTGGGGCTTTAAGTTTTTTTTGCAAACGGCAGTTTTCTTTACAACATTGGTGATGCGGAGCACAAGCCACTGTAGCAAAGCACCGTCAGAAGAGTGTGACTCGCTCTGAAACGTTTTTTAAACGTTTGCGTAGCTAGTCTTCCCTGGCCACAAACCAGAAAGAGCCATTAAAATGGAGTTCCACAGTATTGCAGGTGAATGATGTAAACCCTTTGAAATAAAAGATTATGCATTGTAATTCTGATAATGATGGTGCTGCAGCCTCAGAATGGGATTGGTAGGCCTAGGATGTTTTCGCCCGCAGGATTGCACCTAAATGAAATACCATTTCACCAGTAATATTAGGCTATACTTATGATTAAATATTATACACTAGCCTATATTGGAATATACGCATTTACTCTAGCAGCACTTTTCTCCCACACAAATTCTCTCTCTTTTGCAGCAGCCGCTGTGTTGCTTTTTTAACTCGCTGTATGTGCGCTATACATGAGTATTTCCGAATCGTAGTATCATGGCTCCATTCATGCTACCTTTTTATTGTGGTGGTGCACGCGTGTGAACCTACTCTGAGTTGACTGAACCAACTAATATCAGCTGTTCTGGAACCGAAAACTCAGAGTTTACCATCTCAGGGTAAATCAAGTCAGAGATCAGAAAGCCTCCTTCCTGAAATAGGGCCCTAAGAATGAGCCGAATGTTGTGAAACTGTCCACAAAAACGTGTGATTTCAGTTACCATGGGGACAAAACATAATCAATAACCTTAAGATGAACTGTTTTTAAGGTTGAACAAGGCTGTGTATGTGTGTTATGTGTTTCTACTCATATGTACAAGCTCAACTTTGTGTGTGTGTGTGTGTGTGTTTGTATATGTGTGTGTGTGTGTGTCTGATGCTGGGAGTGTGTAATTATGGGCAGATTATGGGAGAGGCGGACGGCATGAAGAAGTCTTTGATGGGATTAAGCACTCAATTACCCAGCTAAATCTGCCCCCCCCTCCCACACACACACACACACACACACACACACACACACACACACACACACACACACACACACACACACACACACACACACACAGCTTTTAGGTTCAGACATTTCACACACATGCATACACAAGCTTAAACAAACAATTATGAGTACACAAATACAGACAGACAGAAAGATGTCTCTTTCCCTTCAGTTTAATACATGATCTATGCACTCCTTACGCCATATATTTGTCTCCTTCTTATCCAAACCATCAGTCCAGCTGTTAGTCAGTCCGTTTGTCTCATCTAGGGTGTATCGCACATTTTCCTGTTCCTATGATGATGATGGGCTTTTAGCCAGAGTAGCTATTCTAAGAATGATTGTATTATTCCACCGATTTCAACTGTATATCTGTCTAAAAAACCTGACCGCAAACTCTTAAAATCGTATCGTCTAAAATACAACAAGGATACTTCCTGACTTGTGGGCCCTTACAAATAAACAGCGTCTCGTTGGCTCCCCTAGTCACATTTCAGATTTATATGACATGTTAGAAGTGGTTCTCTGGTGGTTTCATTTGATTAACTATTCCAGGCCCAAAGAGTAAGTAAGTAATTTATGCAATATTTGTCCAAAAAAAAGCAAAGCTCAGAGGAAAGTTAAAAACATAAATAAAAATTGTGTAGCAGGACTTTGTCCACTTTCATACCCCATTGATCTTATATGTGACACTTAAGTGGCCCGAAACGGTATCAATAGCTTTACTTGCTGATATACAAAGCTTTTTGCATGTACGTTAGATCATATAGCATTATACATCAGTTAAAGCTCTTTGTTTTGGGTCGAAATGTACAACACACCCTTTCAGCACACTTGATGATGGTAAATGAATTTGTTTACATGCACACCAATATTCCACTATTATTCCGAATATGACAATATTCAGGATTTTATCCAGGTCACGTAAACAGAATATTCCAGTTGGAAATTCTGAATAAGGCCTTTTTCCGATTAAGAAATGTGAGATATTACGGTATTATTCAGGTTTAGAGGCATTTTTTGGGCATGTATACAGCGCATTCGGAATAAAAAAAAAAAAAATGTATGGCCTTTTGCCTGTTTACGGCTAATGGTCAGCTCTGAGCTTTTCTATGGTTGCTGTAAATAAACCAACCCGCCAACAGTTTGCAAGGCTGCAGACTCGATAAGAAGGAGAAACACAGCTACTTTTAAACATCAAAGACTTGGATGTCAACAGGTTTTTGGATATGCACAAACATCTCTATGCCGAACTGGTTGAAGGAATGAAAGAGGGACGCAGTGTTCACACGGTCCAAGAAGTAAACTTTGAAGAATCGTATTTTGCACAGCTACATGTAAACGGGAATAATAACTTTCATTAGACATGTAAACAACTCAGTTGGAATGTTTTCTTTTTCGCAATAAGGGCAAAAACCGGAATATTATGTGCATGTAAACATAGTCATTGATGCTGGTCTCTTTGCATCTAAAAGTGCCATCAAGACATGTCCCTCTCCAATGTCTCTCTTCAATGACCCTCCAGGAGAGATACAAGGAGGTTGAAATTGACTTCATTCGCACCCATGGCCAGAGCATCATGTCTGCAGTATGAAATTATCAAATTCATCATAGTCTGTGGTGTTCAATAGTGCACTGTGAAATGGATATTATCATGGGAATTGTCTCAGCGGGGAGTCCAGTGTCTGCTCTGCAGCAAATAGATTCATAATGACACCGAAATCTGTAAGGTTATTGTTAAAGCCATCAGGGAGCTGTGACGTTTCTAAATGTGCTCTAATTGAGACCAAGTATCGCATGGTGCCATTATTACAATAAAGTAGATTATGTAGCTACATACACTGGTGAACCAAAAACCATAGCAACAGCTGTCTGTAACCCAGTCAGGGAGACTCCAAATTTCTTGTTCTTGCTGGAGTTCTAAGAAAAAAATCCAAGTTCAGCATGAGCTGTTTGCATGGAGCTGGACAGGTTTACAGTAGCAAGCAAGACTAATGTCTGCAAATAAAAGCTGAATGGGTTGTGTGCTGTCTGCTTTCCGTTTTCTCATCATCAGTTGAGTCTTTTCAATAACAATATGCTTTCTACATGCATTGGTTATGGTTATTCTTGGGAGTGGTACAGCATGTGACAGAGAGATAGAGAGAGGGAAAGAAAGATTGCTTGCCAAGCAGGGGTCGTTTAAGGGTGGCCAATCATCCAATTATCTGGATAAAACAGGTGGCACCTCATTGCGAAAGCTCATTAAAATGGCGTTCAATCTTGGCTCATGGCTGCCTCTGGAAATGAAAGCACATTTCCTGTTTGGCCTGTTCACATTTTTCAAATAAAGTAAGGCTTGGAAGAGGAGAGGCTTTCCCTGACGCGGAATAATTAGATGTTTGGGTCTGAGCCAGTCAAGATTTATTTATTTTAGATTTTTCTTGTGGAATCCACAGTGGACTGGTCATCATGATGGAGTCTGGTCTTAGGCCTTGGGCTTTGTCAGCAGAGCAAAGCATCCCATCTGTTCTGGGGTCGTCCTTTTCATGCAAGAGCTGTCTTTTCCTCAATCTCACAAGTTCACAATGTCCGCGTGGTGGCTATTTATGGTGCGTGAAACTTCAAATTGAAGTTCTGGATAAAGCTACCCATACCGAATACACACACACACACACGCAAGCACTACAAAAGGCCTTTTATGGCCATTTATTCTGAGGGCTGTTGGATTTTTCTTCAGTACCCGTGGTAGTTAGAGGAATCACACTATGACATTTTTTTTTCTTCCATATCGCAAATGGTCTATAAAAGCAAAGGTCAGCCTTCTTTTTCATAGCGATTGCTCACCAATGTGGTAAAGAGAAGTTGATTGGGGAAAAAGTGGGAATTGGTTTGCAAGCGCACTTCACAGTTACCATGTCAGGGACAATAAGTCTTAATGGCTGTAAGGGGCTAACAGCAGAGGAAAGCATACAGTACTCACAGAGCTTCTTTCCACTTACAAAACAGCTCTCCATTTTTTGGTAGACTAAAATGAACACTTTGAATTAATTTGGATTCATATTTACACACACTGCGCAGTTGCTTATGCAGTGACGATGAGATGGCAGGCTAACAGACTAACACTCCGCCATTCCACTACGATAATGGTGGAGTCGCCACCTTTTTTTTGAGTTTGATGGTGCTACAAACCTCGACATGATGTGTATACTCGCTTCATTAGCATCGCAACAAGTATTACTTCACAGGTGTTAACTTGCACCAATGACACCTATAATGTGGCAATGATAATTAAATCTATTTCACTCAAATCTGTCTAAATTAATGTTAAGGAATACACATATTTGGAAATTAAACACTGGATCTCATGGAAGGAAATATTAACAGTGATTTGCAGTGTAGCCATAACCACAGGCAACATATTTTAGTTTGAAAAAACAAGTCATGATATCTGTTGCGTAATAGCTTTAAATTGGTTTGAAATATTTTTACAAATTGAGCTTGTTCAGCTTCGCTAATTATGTTCTATTTTTAAATAAGAGACATTACTCACGGGCCTTTTTGGAAACATATATATATAATGTTAAAATGTAATCAATTTGATCTTTTTTTTTCTTTTTGGTATTGATGGTGTTGTTTCAATACATACTGTAATCACATGGAAGCTGATGACTGGATTCACACGCCAAGGGCACACATCCATCATCTGGCTTGAGTGGAGAAGTCGTTCTCACACATATTGTCCATAATAACCGTATCATAGTGTGCATTGTCCAAAATAGACCAATCCATCCATCTCAATTCCATCTTCAAAATTGTGTTGTTTTGACTAAATAAAATACGCCTTTTCCAGGAAAGAAAAAAAAGCTGAATGTGAGGCACACATTGAGATCCGGTCAGAAAAAAAGCAATCTGTTCAGCAGACACGACAGACAGAAGTGAGATAACTTCGTCTGTATAATGTCTGTTCTTACTCTGTTTGCTGCTTTGTGCCATTAAACAGTCCACAGTGTGCATAATGCAGTGTGGACGGGGGTGGGGGGGGGCTGCTAGTCTTCCTGGCAATAGCCTTGTTTGTTTACTGTAACAATATCTCACATTAGTGTGGTAGTTCATTTCAGTTAAACAAAGTGGATGTAGCACCTCCAGGTACATTTTCACACCATTCCCATACGGCTGGAAAAATGCTGTTCATTTTGAAATGTGACGATGACTCTAAGCACATCCATTTTTAAAATAAACAAACTTTATAATCACTTTTTATTTATAATAAATAGTTATCTAAACTTAAGTTCGAAGTTATTTTTCTGTAGTTTGTCCAACCTGACAACATCTCGACAGGAGACATTACCCAGGTGACGGTAGTGGATGGGTAATGGAAAGGAGATAGTGATCGATCCTGTGATGATTCATCTGTGTTTTTAAGTATTCGGTGCGATTGTCTGTCCTGGTTAGTAGAGTCTGACCAAAACTGGACTTTTTAGGCAGATAGAGAAAATGATATGTCAGAAGAAAATTGTGTGCTTGCTCTACACTTGTGAATTCTATGGACTTTTGCTCTTGGCTTGTCCTCAAAATTTTCAAGAGACTTCCCTTTCAATCCTGGTGATTTATTTAAAAAATACCCTGTTGGTAAATTTCTAATTTGTGATAGTATATAATGTCATATTATCCATTCTTAGTTGTTTTCATGTATCCATTTTAATAAGGTACTAATAACTGTGTTGTCCACTACTGTATCTTGCTTCATCATACCATTCTGTGAGTTTAATTGTATTTTTTGTCTTTTTTTAGTGAATATCAATAAAAACAATGATCTTTACATAGAATTAAAAAAAAGTTATTTTACTGTTAACTAACAACACATTGAATTAACAGTTTATTGTTGCTCACTTCACACCATTCTATATATTATATTGATTAGTGATTAACAAATCATTTACAAACAGTGAATAAACACTATTTGGATGGCTATTATAAAGTTGCAACTATTGATTATAATACCTTGTAAATGGTTAATAAATACTTTGTAAAGCATCTATAAACATTATTTAGATAGCTGTTATCAGTGTACAAATGGTCAAATATGGCCAAAAACACATCTAAAAGGGCCAACTTCATGTTACTTGATGCTTTATAAACCATTTATTAATCGTTAACTTATTAGTATAAGCATTCGTTGCAATTAGTAATTAGTAAGCCATACATATAGTGTTTATAGATGGTTTACAGTGTACATTGACAGATATTAGTTACCTAAATTGATGAACGTATTATTCTACATGACACTAAACTAATGATAAAATAACATCAGTTATAACACTACTAATAAATATTAAACATACATCATCATATTATTGTTTGTTGACAGTAAAATAACTACGAACTGACACTTTATCAACTATCAATTTATAAAAAAAAATAGGACTGTGGACGCGCTCAACTCACTTAGATACTTAAAGAGCTTTGAAGGCTGGGTGCTGGATGCTAAAAGTGAAGAATCCTAAATAAAGCTACTAGGACAGCACTCCAATTTGCTAGTTTATTGCCAGTTTCAATCGGATTGAAGGGCTAGTTGCGGATGATTTACTCCACCTGTGCAGTATTGGTTGTATAATCAAACCCACCTGTGTGTGGAGTGATGTTTGTAATTGCCTGTGCAGACGCTGAGGAAGGGCGCTGCCCCGAAACGTCCATTGTGTGGCGATAAACTATCCAATTGGAGTGCTGTCCTAGTAGCGTTATTTATGATAAACCATAAATTTACCATTTAATGGTGATGGTTGTTTTAAAGTATTACCCAAACTTTAAAATATGCATCATCATCATCATCATCATCATCATCATCATCATCATCATCATCCTCCTCCTCATCATCATCAGTGCATTATTGCCATTGCTCATCATGTTATACAAAGTCCACAGTGGCCCAGCCTGCCCTGTGATGTGGAGCAGAGCCCATATAGAAGGCAGGTATGGTGGGGCTAGGAGGCATCCCCAGTCAGCCTGAAGAAGGAGAGCTAATGCTCCCAGACAGCGGGGAACGGCTGCTATCTCGCCATGTCACAACCACTCTGGGCCCTCACAGATGAGGCCGTCACACCGAGAGCCTGTGCTCCGCTGAGAAGAACAGGACACGAGGGGGGGGAGGGGAGCGACACGGGGTATAAAGGAGAGGATTTACATGCGCGGCTGTTGTCTTTATGCCACCCAGAGGACTCAGGTGGAGTAGGAGGATTTATGATGCCACCTGAGAGGGTAGGAGGCTGCGGTGGGCGTGAAGGATATTAATATTTTTATTATTTCTGCTTTTATATGTGATACACCTTCTGGTCATATGGCATTCTTATGACCTTCTCAGTGTACTTTCAGAAGTTATATAAAAACAATCTATCATAACTGATTTAAAGGCTGGCAGATTTAAACTTGTGTCTTATTTCAATTTGACTGCTAGTTGGACTTCTTGTACCACACAAGCTACCAAATATATAAAACGCTTTTACACAACCGAAGTATGGGCTGTGTGTGGGTTGCATATTCATGCTGAGAGTTAACTGCTCACTATGATACTGCTCTCTAATGTTTCATCTGTTTTTATTGCTCACAACAGCTGTGTCTTTTCTAATCGTTGTACTCAATGCTCTGTTGTTTTGCCTTGCAACCTGTTCCGCTCTGTGCTTTGTTTGTTGGTTATCTTTTTTGGGTTCTGTGCTGTGTCTTGTTTTGTGCTAAGTCATGCTCCGCTTGTGTTGTCTGTTCTTTCTTTTTTTACATTGAGGCCATGGGACAACAGACGGAAAATAGCATTTTGGCTAATTCTGGCATTTTCACCCATGTATAAGCATGTGTTTTATTATTTTGTTACTGTCCCCCCTCTTAAATGAACTGAATTGAATTGAATCTAGTGCCTTCATTGGGTCAATTTGTAGCCACTCACAGTACAATACCCTACCACAGTATAGGGAAATCTGCAATTTACTTGACCTCAAAACTACACAAACCACAACAAATGCATTAAATACATTTCTACTCCCCTAATGTCAGTTACATGCATGATCTTACTTCATGTTACCCATAACCATGCATTCAGAGAAAGCCTAAACAGCAGATCAAAGAACACCAATACCCCTTCACTAATTAACACATGGTATTTCCTGGAACCTTCAACATGGTGCTGCGATACCCTGGGGATGCTTTTAGCCCGAACACCCTGCAGAGGAGATACAACACAACACAACACAGGTAAGTGACTTGAACACAAAACATTTCATCAACATTATACTGTTGCGCAACCAAGCCGCAGAGAGAGAGGTTGGCCCCTATAAAAAAAAAAAAAAAAAAAAAAAATAAAAAAACCTTTTTTATTTTATTATCCGGCCAAATTGATTCGCAAAAGGATTCATTTCTTGAAGCTCCATGTGCTCACTAAACCACCTGTTGGTCAAAGAGTGTAGACAAACAGGCAGATAGATTAAAGATGATCTGATGTGATCTGTGATACAGTGTATTTTGTCCCTATTAAAGGCTTGTAAAATAAGGATTAACCTTCCTGTTGTCCTCGGGTCAAATTTGACCTGTTTTCAAACTTTATGTATCAGAAATGTGGGTTTCTATCAACCAAATTACCACAAAATAGCTTATACAAAGCTGTTTTCAAGTACAAAATTAATGATCACTACTTTCATTGAATTGTGGGTGTTTTGTTCAATTTTACAGTATCTTTGACATATCTATGATTATCCATCAACATTCCCTGATCTTAACTATTAAGTCAAAATAATTCATAATTTCTGAAGAATTAGATATCATTTCATATAAATTAGGTTAATTGACCATGAATTCCAAAACATAAGTGTAAAACTAGTGATAATAAGTTGGTGTTAGGGTGTGTATACTGGTTGTAGTGAAAGAAAAGCACAGAGATGTTGGAAAGAAAATGACAAACAAAAACGTCAAAAGTGACAAGCGCATTAAAAAAAAGCGTCAAAAATGTCAAAATGAGTGACAACTACGTCGGATAAAGCATAAAAAAAAGTGTTAATTTTGACCCGGGACGACAACAAGTTGCATGGTTGATGGGATGGGTTAAGAAAAACTCAAATTTCCACATAACGTTAATCCATTTATATAAATATAGTGTGTATTTTCTCAGGGTATAATGGTTGTATAACATAACTGTATAATAAACAGATTGCCTTAAGAGGAATGTGGCAATCACATGCGTGTAAATCAATCCTTTGGTCGTAATATAATAATAATACAATAATAGCAGGATGGGCAATATTAGTATTCTGAAACTGGAACGTGGCAATGGTTGAACCGGGCAGTTGGCAGTGAATATGCTCGTGTAGGCTACATCATGGATGTATAATAAAATTGATGTAGATTCAAACCGCTTTCTAAACCGTCATGTGGTACGGATGGGCAAGCGTGGCTTCGGATGTCATCAACGACGTCATTTTGTCTAAAACGGTGCAAGCCTCGACTTGCACAGCACAGGAAAACACTTGGGGGATTTCTCGACGCGCGCTTCGAAGCCTCGGCACGGAACGTAACGTCCCTACTTTACAATCCCTCCCTGAACCGTATCCGTCTGCGTTGTCCCTGTTGGGGTCCTAGCCATGTTGCCTCACACTTAACAACTGAGAAAATGTGTCCGTGTAATTTAACACGGTGAGTCAATTTGATCCGTTAATATAATGGATGTTTTTTTGCCATATAATAGAAGGATTTAAGACATGAGGAAGGCAGAGTTCTTATTTCACTTAAAGGTCACATATACAGCACCAATTCGGAAACTTAGCCTGAATGATCGTCATGGATTTAGTGTCTGTCTAGCCATTCAAACAGGAAGTGCTTATCACAGTGTGATATGTTATTTTGAGTTGCTGTATAAAACTGCAAGTAATACGCTGTCCATATATATATGTATGTGTGTGTGTGTGTGTGTGTGTGTGTGTGTGTGTGTGTGTGTGTGTGTGTGTGTGTGTGTGTGTGTGTGTGTGTGTGTGTGTGTGTGTGTGTGTGTGTGTGTGTGTGTGTGCCTGCATGCAGCGGCTCTCCCTGCACTGGACAGAGTGCAGTAAAAGCACAAACCATTGGATGAATGGATTTAAGGGCTCAGGCGGAGAGGTTTTTTGTCAAATGTGAACGCTAACACAGCTCACCCTTTACCAGTCACCGTTTTGAAATTTCATCAGTAGTGGTCTTTTTATATATATATATAAAATAAAAAAAAAAGCAGAGTAAAAAAAAAAAAAGAGAGGATGGGGTTAGAATGAAGAGAGAAAAATAGATCAATATTTAATTTTCTCCCCAGGAGATATGTTCAGGCACTAATCAGCAGCGGCTGGAAAAGATGACACCTGGAATAGCAAGCAGCAGAGCCGAGCTGTCCTCTCCTCTCCTTCTACCAAATCTTTTGCCTCCCAGGGCAGTCTCTCACTTCGGGGCTGCCGTCTGTCAGCCATCACTCCATCTCTCTCTCTCTCTCTCTCTGTGCTTCCCATTAGCTCTGCGGCTTCTTTCTCTCACTCATCCCCCTGCCCTCGCCGTCTTACTTCTCCTTCCCGCCATGTCTCTTGCCCTCGCTCCCTTCCCTCTCTTTCGCCCCAATCTCTCGTTTCTCACTTTCAATCTTTTGCCCAATAACTACTTGTCCGGCATGGCAGACCGACAGAGATTGGTCTTGCAGGAGAAAGCAAAGATTCACTTAAAAAGATCACTGTATGTGCAGCAGGTATCATTCACAAAAGGCGTTCCAGCTGTGCATGGAATTGGCAATCCTCCATTGTGTGCTCTTTCTTCATTACAGAACGCACCAACGTGAATCTAGCCTCACGTACAGTAGCTTTTTTTGTTGGAGCTATGTGGCGCTTTAAGATCAAATAAACGGTCACACTCTAGCGATATTTCCTGGAGAGGACAATAATAACCCCCGGACTGAAGAGATCTCATCACACTAGTTGGGCTTTTTTGATTTGCAAGGCTTTCACGTTTTCATTCAGCAAATTGGAGCGACCCATATGTATGTATTAAGCATTTCAAATTCATGTTCCTTCTCTCACTTGAGTCCTCAAGCGCAATGTGCTTAATTTACAACTCCAACAAATTCATACAAATTGGGTCTTATCGCTTCAAATTACTGCTCTGATTCATGTGCAAGAGATGCCTTCCTGATAGCAATAGAAGCATTGTTTTTAATGTACCATACCAGTGCGGGAGGAAGTACTCGGCTCCTAATGGCACAATGTAAAATCCTGCTTTAAATCTTTACTTGGTAAGAAAAGTAAAAGTACTTCAGCATATACAGTACTTAATGTATCAAATGAATAAAAAGTACTCATGCAGAACCCCAAATGTTTTGGCTGTTAACACATTGATAAGCGTCGTCATATAAAGAGTTCAACAAAATATCAATAGTATAAACATTGTCAGCGATGCCGGTTAAAAACAAAATGCCGTACTGGTTAGAAAATGTAACAGCTGCTGGAAAGCTGACTCATGCTGCTTGATGATGTGTGTTATCGACCAAAATGCTCGATAACACACCGAACGCAGCGAGGCCACCAGGAACCGCCCATACCCCTCCACCCCCCCCCCACCCCCCCGACCAATCCTGCTGTCAAAAATGCAGTTTTCTGCCTCTTTCCAGTGTTTCCTAGCCTGTAGACTCATGACCCAGATAACGATACCGATTGGTGCAGGAGCGGCAGGTGGTAGGAGTGTTATTTCAGGGGGGAAAAAAAGCTGCCATTTTTTATTTACAATCCATTTACGACTAATATCAGGTGTTTCTGGGAATCACACTACCATTTTTTTTTTTTCACAGGTTCCAGGTCACAGGTCATTTATTTGAACTTACTGATCCTCACTCACTTGTTGTGCAATCCCTGTGCATACAGTATATTCTTCCTTTCACTGCGATAGAGAGCAGCAAGCATAATGTTGAGCAGAAGGTTTGCAGTAGATGGATATGCTAAATGTGTGTTACTGAAAAAAAAACAAATTCTTCCAAATTGCGTTCATACGAAGCTTCAATCAGGAAGACTCATTCTTC